>NW_027212755.1:82500-85000 GCF_042242935.1 Bactrocera oleae | reverse complement strand
TTAAAATTACAATTTATTGAAAGATGTTTTAAACTTATGTATTAAAAATTTATTATTGATTAATTATTAATACTTTCAATAAATTAAAATTCTTTGACTTTGAATTAAAAAAATACAAAAAAATTATCACTCTAAGCGGTGGATCACTCGGCTCATGGGTCGATGAAGAACGCAGCAAACTGTGCGTCATCGTGTGAACTGCAGGACACATGAACATCGACATTTTGAACGCATATTGCGGTCCATGCTGTTATGTACTTTAATTAATTTTAAAGTGCTGCTTGGACTACATATGGTTGAGGGTTGTAAGACTATGCTAAATTAGTTGCTTATTCTTTTAGTCAATTAATAGAATTTAAGCATATGGCATATTATTGGATTGTATTTTTCAATCCATAATATTAATAGCATAAAAAGAAATATAGAAAATATATTCTTGAATACCTCATATTTGAACGAAAATTTATGATAAATGAGAATCTTAGTATTCCCATAAAAGAAAAAATTTTCAACATTATTTAAATTATATTAAATAATACATAAGAGGAATGTCTAGCATAAAATAAATTTTTATTCTAGAATTAATTCACTCTATTGTATTGAGAAAAATTTATAATAAAAAAAAATATATGATATGTGGAGGAATAATGTTGTTAATTTTATTAATTATTATATTATGAATTTTAAAAAGGGATGAAAAGATTGAATAATATTGAGTAATCAAGATATAAAAATATATTTCTTTAAAATAGCAAATAGCAAAAAAATTAAATAAAAATAAACAAATCAATCTAAAATATATTTTATACAACCTCAACTCATATGGGACTACCCCCTGAATTTAAGCATATTAATGAGGGGAGGAAAAGAAACTAACAAGGATTTTCTTAGTAGCGGCGAGCGAAAAGAAAATAGTTCAGCACTAAGTCACTTTGTCTATATGGCAAATGTGAGATGCAGTGTATGGAATATCTTAATATCTAGTATGAGAAATTAACGATTTAAGTCCTTCTTAAATGAGGCCATTTACCCATAGAGGGTGCCAGGCCCGTATAACGTTAATGATTACTAGAAAGATATTTCCAAAGAGTCGTGTTGCTTGATAGTGCAGCACTAAGTGGGTGGTAAACTCCATCTAAAACTAAATATAACCATGAGACCGATAGTAAACAAGTACCGTGAGGGAAAGTTGAAAAGAACTCTGAATAGAGAGTTAAATAGTACGTGAAACTGCTTAGAGGTTAAGCCCGATGAACCTGAATATCCATTATGAAAAATTCATCATTATAACTGTAGTATTTAATTTTAAATATTATAGTAATAGTGTGCATTTTTTTCATATAAGGACATTGTAATCTATTAACATAATAAAATATTTATCAAAAGATCATTGGTTTTTAAGTTTATTCAAATTAATTTGCTTTTAGCTTATTAACATAGAATAATTACTGATGATTTGATAAAGTGTTGATAGATTTTATTATATATAATGCTAAAATTCTTTTGAATTTTACAATAATATTATTATCATTGATTTTAATATTAATTGTATGCATTTATATGATTAACAATGCGAAAGATTCAGGATACCTTCGGGACCCGTCTTGAAACACGGACCAAGGAGTCTAACATATGTGCAAGTCATTGGGTTATATTAAACCTAATGGCGAAATTAACTTAACTGTATTAATAATGGGATTAATTTTTAATGTATTACATTATTAATTCAATCCCGGGGCGTTCCATATAGTTATGTATAATGATAATTTATTATTATTTATACCTCTAACTGGAGCGTACCTTGAGCATATATGCTGTGACCCGAAAGATGGTGAACTATACTTGATCAGGTTGAAGTCAGGGGAAACCCTGATGGAAGACCGAAACAGTTCTGACGTGCAAATCGATTGTCAGAATTGAGTATAGGGGCGAAAGACCAATCGAACCATCTAGTAGCTGGTTCCCTCCGAAGTTTCCCTCAGGATAGCTGGTGCATTTAAAAATTATGTAAAATAATCTTATCTGGTAAAGCGAATGATTAGAGGCCTTAGGGTCGAAACGACCTTAACCTATTCTCAAACTTTAAATGGGTAAGAACCTCACCTTTCTTGATATGAAGGTTGAGGTTATGATATAATGTGCCCAGTGGGCCACTTTTGGTAAGCAGAACTGGCGCTGTGGGATGAACCAAACGTAATGTTACGGTGCCTAAATTAACAACTCATGCAGATACCATGAAAGGCGTTGGTTGCTTAAAACAGCAGGACGGTGGACATGGAAGTCGTAATCCGCTAAGGAGTGTGTAACAACTCACCTGCCGAAGCAACTAGCCCTTAAAATGGATGGCGCTTAAGTTGTATACCTATACATTACCGCTAAAGTACATGATTTATAATACAATTTCGGTTGGATTATAAATTTTGAAACTTTAGTGAGTAGGAGGGTACAATGGTGTGCTTAGAAGTGTTTGGCGTAAGCCTGCATGGAGCCGCTATTGGTA
>NW_027212755.1:67500-77500 GCF_042242935.1 Bactrocera oleae | reverse complement strand
ATTTTCATATAAGTATTAATTGTATAAAGTCTATGAAGTAATAAATT
The DNA here is from genome assembly GCF_042242935.1 of Bactrocera oleae. Taxonomy (NCBI): domain Eukaryota; kingdom Metazoa; phylum Arthropoda; class Insecta; order Diptera; family Tephritidae; genus Bactrocera; species Bactrocera oleae. The sequence goes on along the minus strand of NW_027212755.1, from coordinate 77,453 downwards.
TTCATATAAGTATTAATTGTATAAAGTCTATGAAGTAATAAATTTTCATATAAGTACTAAATGTATAAAGTCTATGAAGTAATAAATTTTCATATAAGTAGTAAATATATAAAGTCTATGAAGTAATAAATTTTCATATAAGTATTAAATGTATAAAGTCTATGAAGTAAAATATAAAGTCTATGAAGTAATAAATTTTTATATAAGTATAAAAAATATAAAGTCTATGAAGTAATGAATTTTCATATAAGTATTAAATGTATAAAGTCTATGAAGTAATAAATTTTCATATAAGTATTAATTGTATAAAGTCTATGAAGTAATAAATTTTCATATAAGTATTAATTGTATAAAGTCTATGAAGTAATAAATTTTCATATAAGTATTAATTGTATAAAGTCTATGAAGTAATAAATTTTCATATAAGTATTAATTGTATAAAGTCTATGAAGTAATAAATTTTCATATAAGTATTAATTGTATAAAGTCTATGAAGTAATAAATTTTCATATAAGTATTAATTGTATAAAGTCTATGAAGTAATAAATTTTCATATAAGTATTAATTGTATAAAGTCTATGAAGTAATAAATTTTCATATAAGTATTAATTGTATAAAGTCTATGAAGTAATAAATTTTCATATAAGTATTAATTGTATAAAGTCTATGAAGTAATAAATTTTCATATAAGTATTAATTGTATAAAGTCTATGAAGTAATAAATTTTCATATAAGTATTAATTGTATAAAGTCTATGAAGTAATAAATTTTCATATAAGTATTAATTGTATAAAGTCTATGAAGTAATAAATTTTCATATAAGTATTAATTGTATAAAGTCTATGAAGTAATAAATTTTCATATAAGTATTAATTGTATAAAGTCTATGAAGTAATAAATTTTCATATAAGTATTAATTGTATAAAGTCTATGAAGTAATAAATTTTCATATAAGTACTAAATGTATAAAGTCTATGAAGTAATAAATTTTCATATAAGTAGTAAATATATAAAGTCTATGAAGTAATAAATTTTCATATAAGTATTAATTGTATAAAGTCTATGAAGTAATAAATTTTCATATAAGTATTAATTGTATAAAGTCTATGAAGTAATAAATTTTCATATAAGTATTAATTGTATAAAGTCTATGAAGTAATAAATTTTCATATAAGTATTAAATGTATAAAGTCTATGAAGTAATAAATTTTCATATAAGTAGTAAATATATAAAGTCTATGAAGTAATAAATTTTCATATAAGTATTAAATGTATAAAGTCTATGAAGTAATGAATTTTCATATAAGTATTAATTGTATAAAGTCTATGAAGTAATAAATTTTCATATAAGTATTAATTGTATAAAGTCTATGAAGTAATAAATTTTCATATAAGTATTAATTGTATAAAGTCTATGAAGTAATAAATTTTCATATAAGTATTAATTGTATAAAGTCTATGAAGTAATAAATTTTCATATAAGTATTAAATGTATAAAGTCTATGAAGTAATAAATTTTCATATAAGTATTAATTGTATAAAGTCTATGAAGTAATAAATTTTCATATAAGTATTAATTGTATAAAGTCTATGAAGTAATAAATTTTCATATAAGTAGTAAATATATAAAGTCTATGAAGTAATAAATTTTCATATAAGTATTAAATGTATAAAGTCTATGAAGTAATAAATTTTCATATAAGTATTAATTGTATAAAGTCTATGAAGTAATAAATTTTCATATAAGTATTAATTGTATAAAGTCTATGAAGTAATAAATTTTCATATAAGTATTAATTGTATAAAGTCTATGAAGTAATAAATTTTCATATAAGTACTAAATGTATAAAGTCTATGAAGTAATAAATTTTCATATAAGTAGTAAATATATAAAGTCTATGAAGTAATAAATTTTCATATAAGTATTAATTGTATAAAGTCTATGAAGTAATAAATTTTCATATAAGTATTAATTGTATAAAGTCTATGAAGTAATAAATTTTCATATAAGTACTAAATGTATAAAGTCTATGAAGTAATAAATTTTCATATAAGTAGTAAATATATAAAGTCTATGAAGTAATAAATTTTCATATAAGTATTAAATGTATAAAGTCTATGAAGTAAAATATAAAGTCTATGAAGTAATAAATTTTTATATAAGTATAAAAAATATAAAGTCTATGAAGTAATGAATTTTCATATAAGTATTAAATGTATAAAGTCTATGAAGTAATAAATTTTCATATAAGTATTAATTGTATAAAGTCTATGAAGTAATAAATTTTCATATAAGTATTAATTGTATAAAGTCTATGAAGTAATAAATTTTCATATAAGTATTAATTGTATAAAGTCTATGAAGTAATAAATTTTCATATAAGTATTAATTGTATAAAGTCTATGAAGTAATAAATTTTCATATAAGTATTAATTGTATAAAGTCTATGAAGTAATAAATTTTCATATAAGTATTAATTGTATAAAGTCTATGAAGTAATAAATTTTCATATAAGTATTAATTGTATAAAGTCTATGAAGTAATAAATTTTCATATAAGTATTAATTGTATAAAGTCTATGAAGTAATAAATTTTCATATAAGTATTAATTGTATAAAGTCTATGAAGTAATAAATTTTCATATAAGTATTAATTGTATAAAGTCTATGAAGTAATAAATTTTCATATAAGTATTAATTGTATAAAGTCTATGAAGTAATAAATTTTCATATAAGTATTAATTGTATAAAGTCTATGAAGTAATAAATTTTCATATAAGTATTAATTGTATAAAGTCTATGAAGTAATGAATTTTCATATAAGTATTAAATGTATAAAGTCTATGAAGTAATAAATTTTCATATAAGTATTAATTGTATAAAGTCTATGAAGTAATAAATTTTCATATAAGTATTAATTGTATAAAGTCTATGAAGTAATAAATTTTCATATAAGTATTAATTGTATAAAGTCTATGAAGTAATAAATTTTCATATAAGTATTAATTGTATAAAGTCTATGAAGTAATAAATTTTCATATAAGTAGTAAATATATAAAGTCTATGAAGTAATAAATTTTCATATGAGTATTAAATGTATAAAGTCTATGAAGTAAAATATAAAGTCTATGAAGTAATAAATTTTTATATAAGTATAAAAAATATAAAGTCTATGAAGTAATGAATTTTCATATAAGTATTAAATGTATAAAGTCTATGAAGTAATAAATTTTCATATAAGTATTAAATGTATAAAGTCTATGAAGTAATAAATTTTCATATAAGTATTAAATATGAAGTCATACAAGTTAAAAATTTAAAAAAAAAATCGATTGTAAAAATACTTTTGATGTTATTAGTTGTATTATGACCATGACGATATTTGAAAATGATATAAATTACCCACGTATATATGAGTTTTTAAATTTTAAATAGGTTAAAAGAATTTTTCCATATATTTTCGGGTTGGTAACGTCAACATGGGAGAGAACATTTATAACAAATTTGCACAAATCTGCTCAAATTGACATATACTGAAATAGTACTTATATGAAAATTTATTGCTTCATAGACTTTATACATTTAGTACTTATATGAAAATTTTTTACTGCTAGGAAATGTATTATACTTTTATATATTTGAATTCCTTATGTTAGTTTATTAGTAAGAAATTGTTTTTAAATACTTATAAGTATGAATATTACTATACTTATATGATTTATGTATTTAGTACTTGTATGAAAATTTTCATACTTGTATGACTTTATTTACTTAGTATTTATATGGAAATATTTTTTACTTTATATGTATTTTTAAGTAAATATGAAAATGAAAGTTGATTTTGTGTGCCTTTTTATTCCTGGTTTTTATACAGTTAGTTTAAATAGAAATAGATTTTGTTTTATACAAAACTCTATATTCTGTACTAACATATTGTATATAATGAGCGTTTTTTATTCCTGGTTTCCTACAGTTAGTTTAAATAGAAATAGATTTTGTTTTATACAAAAACATAAAAAATCTATTATTCTATACTAACATATTGTAGAAATAAATATTAAACAATATTTTAGTTTTATTTGTGAGCTATTCTAATATTTACTCATAAAATATATGTGTAAAAGGATGGTTTTTAAATAAAATAAAATATTAATGTGTTGCACCCGAAAATACTTTTTATCATATATTTATTATTGAAATAAATATAATAGAATTTGAAATTATTAATTTCAAATCAAGAAAAAAATGTATATACTCTTAAAAAAAGGTATATATATTACTATATGCATTGAAATAAAGTAAAATGTATAGAATGATATTATTTGAAAATTTTGCCAATATAAGAAGAAATATCGTTCTTACATAATAATTAAATAATAATATGTATAGAGAACGAAAATTCTTTTCACGATACCAAAACAAAAATTAAAAAAATCCATTACAAAATCACACAATAGAAATGAAATATAATGAAAAAAAATATAATAAAGAAAGAAACATAGAAAAATTGTTGTGTATATTGTAAATGTTTTTATGTTTTGTGTATTTGTGTATAATTTTCAAATAAGAAAATATCATTTTAAACTTTTATATAATATAAAAAATATTATATAAAAAAGAAATATATATTATTCTGGTTGATCCTGCCAGTAGTTATATGCTTGTCTCAAAGATTAAGCCATGCATGTCTAAGTACAAACAAATTAAAAGTGAAACCGCAAAAGGCTCATTATATCAGTTATGGTTCCATAGATCGTTAACAGTTACTTGGATAACTGTGGTAATTCTAGAGCTAATACATGCAAAATAAACACGGACCTTTTGGAACGTGTGCTTTTATTAGGCTAAAACCAAGCGATTATTCGATCGTTATATTGGTTGAACTCTAGATAACTTGCAGATCGTATGGTCTCGTACCGACGACAGATCTTTCAAATGTCTGCCCTATCAACTTTTGATGGTAGTATCTAGGACTACCATGGTTGCAACGGGTAACGGGGAATCAGGGTTCGATTCCGGAGAGGGAGCCTGAGAAACGGCTACCACATCTAAGGAAGGCAGCAGGCGCGTAAATTACCCACTCCCAGTTCGGGGAGGTAGTGACGAAAAATAACAATACAGGACTCATATCCGAGGCCCTGTAATTGGAATGAGTACACTTTAAATCCTTTAACAAGGACCTATTGGAGGGCAAGTCTGGTGCCAGCAGCCGCGGTAATTCCAGCTCCAATAGCGTATATTAAAGTTGTTGCGGTTAAAACGTTCGTAGTTGAATTTGTGCTTCATACGGGTAGTACAACTATAATTGTGGTATGTACATTACCTTATGTATGTAAGCGTATTACCGGTGGAGTTCTTATATATAATTAATACAATGTATTTTTTATATATTCCTCCTATTTAAACCTGCTTCAGTGCTCTTCATCGAGTGTTGTTGTGGGCCGGTACAATTACTTTGAACAAATTAGAGTGCTTAAAGCAGGCTCCAAATGCCTGAATATTTTGTGCATGGAATAATGAAATAAGACCTCTGTTCTACTTTCATTGGTTTTTAGATCAAGAGGTAATGATTAATAGAAGCAGTTTGGGGGCATTAGTATTACGACGCGAGAGGTGAAATTCTTGGACCGTCGTAAGACTAACTTAAGCGAAAGCATTTGCCAAAGATGTTTTCATTAATCAAGAACGAAAGTTAGAGGTTCGAAGGCGATCAGATACCGCCCTAGTTCTAACCATAAACGATGCCAGCTAGCAATTGGGTGTAGCTACTACTATGGCTCTCTCAGTCGCTTCCCGGGAAACCAAAGCTTTTGGGCTCCGGGGGAAGTATGGTTGCAAAGCTGAAACTTAAAGGAATTGACGGAAGGGCACCACCAGGAGTGGAGCCTGCGGCTTAATTTGACTCAACACGGGAAAACTTACCAGGTCCGAACATAAGCGTGTAAGACAGATTGATAGCTCTTTCTCGAATCTATGGGTGGTGGTGCATGGCCGTTCTTAGTTCGTGGAGTGATTTGTCTGGTTAATTCCGATAACGAACGAGACTCAAATATATTAAATAGATGCTTTCAGGATTATGGTGTTGAAGCTTATATAGCCTTCATTCATGCGTTCATCTTGAATGTACAAGTGTTTGAATGTGTTTATATAAGTGGAGTCGTACCTGTTGGTTTGTCCCATTATAAGGACACTAGCTTCTTAAATGGACAAATTGCGTCTAGCAGTAACGAGATTGAGCAATAACAGGTCTGTGATGCCCTTAGATGTCCTGGGCTGCACGCGCGCTACAATGAAAGTATCAACGTGTATTTCCTAGACCGAGAGGTCCGGGTAAACCGCTGAACCACTTTCATGCTTGGGATTGTGAACTGAAACTGTTCACATGAACTTGGAATTCCCAGTAAGTGTGAGTCATTAACTCGCATTGATTACGTCCCTGCCCTTTGTACACACCGCCCGTCGCTACTACCGATTGAATTATTTAGTGAGGTCTCCGGACGTGATCACTGTGACGCCTTGTGTTTCACGGTTGTTTCGCAAAAGTTGACCGAACTTGATTATTTAGAGGAAGTAAAAGTCGTAACAAGGTTTCCGTAGGTGAACCTGCGGAAGGATCATTATTGTGTTCCTATCCGAAAAGAAAAAAAAAATAATTATATAAAAACAAAATAAAAAAAAAGAATAAAAAAGAAAAAAAAGTTTTCTTTTTGTTCTTTTCATTCAAAATGTTTTGAATTATACAATGTTTTGAATGTTTTTCTGTTTTTTTTTTTTTTTTAACTCCTTGTAATGCATTATGACAATATATATTATATTGTGAACTTCGCATACATTGTATTTGAACGCAATAAAAAAACCTTTAAACATATAGCTGTACTTATTATTTATATAGAAAATAATATTTAATTGTGATATTTATATAAAATATTATAAATGATAAGTTAACTTGTTCACATTAACGTGTGTAATACCTTTTTTTTATGGTATTTTCTATTTGTGATTAAAAACATGTTGAAAAATTTAAAAAAATGAAAACGCACAAATAGAGAAGAAAATAATATATAAAAGGTATTACTGTTTTTGTTGACCTAAGACATGCGCAGCTGCAAATGTTTGGGTTTAAAATTACAATTTATTGAAAGATGTTTTAAACTTATGTATTAAAAATTTATTATTGATTAATTATTAATACTTTCAATAAATTAAAATTCTTTGACTTTGAATTAAAAAAATACAAAAAAATTATCACTCTAAGCGGTGGATCACTCGGCTCATGGGTCGATGAAGAACGCAGCAAACTGTGCGTCATCGTGTGAACTGCAGGACACATGAACATCGACATTTTGAACGCATATTGCGGTCCATGCTGTTATGTACTTTAATTAATTTTAAAGTGCTGCTTGGACTACATATGGTTGAGGGTTGTAAGACTATGCTAAATTAGTTGCTTATTCTTTTAGTCAATTAATAGAATTTAAGCATATGGCATATTATTGGATTGTATTTTTCAATCCATAATATTAATAGCATAAAAAGAAATATAGAAAATATATTCTTGAATACCTCATATTTGAACGAAAATTTATGATAAATGAGAATCTTAGTATTCCCATAAAAGAAAAAATTTTCAACATTATTTAAATTATATTAAATAATACATAAGAGGAATGTCTAGCATAAAATAAATTTTTATTCTAGAATTAATTCACTCTATTGTATTGAGAAAAATTTATAATAAAAAAAAATATATGATATGTGGAGGAATAATGTTGTTAATTTTATTAATTATTATATTATGAATTTTAAAAAGGGATGAAAAGATTGAATAATATTGAGTAATCAAGATATAAAAATATATTTCTTTAAAATAGCAAATAGCAAAAAAATTAAATAAAAATAAACAAATCAATCTAAAATATATTTTATACAACCTCAACTCATATGGGACTACCCCCTGAATTTAAGCATATTAATGAGGGGAGGAAAAGAAACTAACAAGGATTTTCTTAGTAGCGGCGAGCGAAAAGAAAATAGTTCAGCACTAAGTCACTTTGTCTATATGGCAAATGTGAGATGCAGTGTATGGAATATCTTAATATCTAGTATGAGAAATTAACGATTTAAGTCCTTCTTAAATGAGGCCATTTACCCATAGAGGGTGCCAGGCCCGTATAACGTTAATGATTACTAGAAAGATATTTCCAAAGAGTCGTGTTGCTTGATAGTGCAGCACTAAGTGGGTGGTAAACTCCATCTAAAACTAAATATAACCATGAGACCGATAGTAAACAAGTACCGTGAGGGAAAGTTGAAAAGAACTCTGAATAGAGAGTTAAATAGTACGTGAAACTGCTTAGAGGTTAAGCCCGATGAACCTGAATATCCATTATGAAAAATTCATCATTATAACTGTAGTATTTAATTTTAAATATTATAGTAATAGTGTGCATTTTTTTCATATAAGGACATTGTAATCTATTAACATAATAAAATATTTATCAAAAGATCATTGGTTTTTAAGTTTATTCAAATTAATTTGCTTTTAGCTTATTAACATAGAATAATTACTGATGATTTGATAAAGTGTTGATAGATTTTATTATATATAATGCTAAAATTCTTTTGAATTTTACAATAATATTATTATCATTGATTTTAATATTAATTGTATGCATTTATATGATTAACAATGCGAAAGATTCAGGATACCTTCGGGACCCGTCTTGAAACACGGACCAAGGAGTCTAACATATGTGCAAGTCATTGGGTTATATTAAACCTAATGGCGAAATTAACTTAACTGTATTAATAATGGGATTAATTTTTAATGTATTACATTATTAATTCAATCCCGGGGCGTTCCATATAGTTATGTATAATGATAATTTATTATTATTTATACCTCTAACTGGAGCGTACCTTGAGCATATATGCTGTGACCCGAAAGATGGTGAACTATACTTGATCAGGTTGAAGTCAGGGGAAACCCTGATGGAAGACCGAAACAGTTCTGACGTGCAAATCGATTGTCAGAATTGAGTATAGGGGCGAAAGACCAATCGAACCATCTAGTAGCTGGTTCCCTCCGAAGTTTCCCTCAGGATAGCTGGTGCATTTAAAAATTATGTAAAATAATCTTATCTGGTAAAGCGAATGATTAGAGGCCTTAGGGTCGAAACGACCTTAACCTATTCTCAAACTTTAAATGGGTAAGAACCTCACCTTTCTTGATATGAAGGTTGAGGTTATGATATAATGTGCCCAGTGGGCCACTTTTGGTAAGCAGAACTGGCGCTGTGGGATGAACCAAACGTAATGTTACGGTGCCTAAATTAACAACTCATGCAGATACCATGAAAGGCGTTGGTTGCTTAAAACAGCAGGACGGTGGACATGGAAGTCGTAATCCGCTAAGGAGTGTGTAACAACTCACCTGCCGAAGCAACTAGCCCTTAAAATGGATGGCGCTTAAGTTGTATACCTATACATTACCGCTAAAGTACATGATTTATAATACAATTTCGGTTGGATTATAAATTTTGAAACTTTAGTGAGTAGGAGGGTACAATGGTGTGCTTAGAAGTGTTTGGCGTAAGCCTGCATGGAGCCGCTATTGGTACAGATCTTGGTGGTAGTAGCAAATAATCGAATGAGACCTTGGAGGACTGAAGTGGAGAAGGGTTTCGTGTGAACAGTGGTTGATCACGAGTTAGTCGGTCCTAAGTTCAAGGCGAAAGCCGAAAATTTTCAAGTTTTAATGAAATGAAATGAATGAATTTTTATTCCATAGTAATTAAACACTTGAATAATTTTGAACGAAAGGGAATACGGTTCCAATTCCGTAACCTGTTGAGTATCCGTTTGTTATTAAAAATGGGCCTTGTGCTCATCCTGGCAACAGGAACGACCATAAAGAAGCCGTCGAGAGGTATCGGAAGAGTTTTCTTTTCTGT
>NW_027212755.1:52500-62500 GCF_042242935.1 Bactrocera oleae | reverse complement strand
CATATAAGTATTAATTGTATAAAGTCTATGAAGTAATAAATTTTCATATAAGTATTAATTGTATAAAGTCTATGAAGTAATAAATTTTCATATAAGTATTAATTGTATAAAGTCTATGAAGTAATAAATTTTCATATAAGTATTAATTGTATAAAGTCTATGAAGTAATAAATTTTCATATAAGTATTAATTGTATAAAGTCTATGAAGTAATAAATTTTCATATAAGTATTAATTGTATAAAGTCTATGAAGTAATAAATTTTCATATAAGTATTAATTGTATAAAGTCTATGAAGTAATAAATTTTCATATAAGTATTAATTGTATAAAGTCTATGAAGTAATAAATTTTCATATAAGTATTAATTGTATAAAGTCTATGAAGTAATAAATTTTCATATAAGTATTAATTGTATAAAGTCTATGAAGTAATAAATTTTCATATAAGTATTAATTGTATAAAGTCTATGAAGTAATAAATTTTCATATAAGTATTAATTGTATAAAGTCTATGAAGTAATAAATTTTCATATAAGTATTAATTGTATAAAGTCTATGAAGTAATAAATTTTCATATAAGTATTAATTGTATAAAGTCTATGAAGTAATAAATTTTCATATAAGTATTAATTGTATAAAGTCTATGAAGTAATAAATTTTCATATAAGTACTAAATGTATAAAGTCTATGAAGTAATAAATTTTCATATAAGTAGTAAATATATAAAGTCTATGAAGTAATAAATTTTCATATAAGTATTAATTGTATAAAGTCTATGAAGTAATAAATTTTCATATAAGTATTAATTGTATAAAGTCTATGAAGTAATAAATTTTCATATAAGTATTAATTGTATAAAGTCTATGAAGTAATAAATTTTCATATAAGTATTAAATGTATAAAGTCTATGAAGTAATAAATTTTCATATAAGTAGTAAATATATAAAGTCTATGAAGTAATAAATTTTCATATAAGTATTAAATGTATAAAGTCTATGAAGTAATGAATTTTCATATAAGTATTAATTGTATAAAGTCTATGAAGTAATAAATTTTCATATAAGTATTAATTGTATAAAGTCTATGAAGTAATAAATTTTCATATAAGTATTAATTGTATAAAGTCTATGAAGTAATAAATTTTCATATAAGTATTAATTGTATAAAGTCTATGAAGTAATAAATTTTCATATAAGTATTAAATGTATAAAGTCTATGAAGTAATAAATTTTCATATAAGTATTAATTGTATAAAGTCTATGAAGTAATAAATTTTCATATAAGTATTAATTGTATAAAGTCTATGAAGTAATAAATTTTCATATAAGTAGTAAATATATAAAGTCTATGAAGTAATAAATTTTCATATAAGTATTAAATGTATAAAGTCTATGAAGTAATAAATTTTCATATAAGTATTAATTGTATAAAGTCTATGAAGTAATAAATTTTCATATAAGTATTAATTGTATAAAGTCTATGAAGTAATAAATTTTCATATAAGTATTAATTGTATAAAGTCTATGAAGTAATAAATTTTCATATAAGTACTAAATGTATAAAGTCTATGAAGTAATAAATTTTCATATAAGTAGTAAATATATAAAGTCTATGAAGTAATAAATTTTCATATAAGTATTAATTGTATAAAGTCTATGAAGTAATAAATTTTCATATAAGTATTAATTGTATAAAGTCTATGAAGTAATAAATTTTCATATAAGTACTAAATGTATAAAGTCTATGAAGTAATAAATTTTCATATAAGTAGTAAATATATAAAGTCTATGAAGTAATAAATTTTCATATAAGTATTAAATGTATAAAGTCTATGAAGTAAAATATAAAGTCTATGAAGTAATAAATTTTTATATAAGTATAAAAAATATAAAGTCTATGAAGTAATGAATTTTCATATAAGTATTAAATGTATAAAGTCTATGAAGTAATAAATTTTCATATAAGTATTAATTGTATAAAGTCTATGAAGTAATAAATTTTCATATAAGTATTAATTGTATAAAGTCTATGAAGTAATAAATTTTCATATAAGTATTAATTGTATAAAGTCTATGAAGTAATAAATTTTCATATAAGTATTAATTGTATAAAATCTATGAAGTAATAAATTTTCATATAAGTATTAATTGTATAAAGTCTATGAAGTAATAAATTTTCATATAAGTATTAATTGTATAAAGTCTATGAAGTAATAAATTTTCATATAAGTATTAATTGTATAAAGTCTATGAAGTAATAAATTTTCATATAAGTATTAATTGTATAAAGTCTATGAAGTAATAAATTTTCATATAAGTATTAATTGTATAAAGTCTATGAAGTAATAAATTTTCATATAAGTATTAATTGTATAAAGTCTATGAAGTAATAAATTTTCATATAAGTATTAATTGTATAAAGTCTATGAAGTAATAAATTTTCATATAAGTATTAATTGTATAAAGTCTATGAAGTAATAAATTTTCATATAAGTATTAATTGTATAAAGTCTATGAAGTAATGAATTTTCATATAAGTATTAAATGTATAAAGTCTATGAAGTAATAAATTTTCATATAAGTATTAATTGTATAAAGTCTATGAAGTAATAAATTTTCATATAAGTATTAATTGTATAAAGTCTATGAAGTAATAAATTTTCATATAAGTATTAATTGTATAAAGTCTATGAAGTAATAAATTTTCATATAAGTATTAATTGTATAAAGTCTATGAAGTAATAAATTTTCATATAAGTAGTAAATATATAAAGTCTATGAAGTAATAAATTTTCATATGAGTATTAAATGTATAAAGTCTATGAAGTAAAATATAAAGTCTATGAAGTAATAAATTTTTATATAAGTATAAAAAATATAAAGTCTATGAAGTAATGAATTTTCATATAAGTATTAAATGTATAAAGTCTATGAAGTAATAAATTTTCATATAAGTATTAAATGTATAAAGTCTATGAAGTAATAAATTTTCATATAAGTATTAAATATGAAGTCATACAAGTTAAAAATTTAAAAAAAAAATCGATTGTAAAAATACTTTTGATGTTATTAGTTGTATTATGACCATGACGATATTTGAAAATGATATAAATTACCCACGTATATATGAGTTTTTAAATTTTAAATAGGTTAAAAGAATTTTTCCATATATTTTCGGGTTGGTAACGTCAACATGGGAGAGAACATTTATAACAAATTTGCACAAATCTGCTCAAATTGACATATACTGAAATAGTACTTATATGAAAATTTATTGCTTCATAGACTTTATACATTTAGTACTTATATGAAAATTTTTTACTGCTAGGAAATGTATTATACTTTTATATATTTGAATTCCTTATGTTAGTTTATTAGTAAGAAATTGTTTTTAAATACTTATAAGTATGAATATTACTATACTTATATGATTTATGTATTTAGTACTTGTATGAAAATTTTCATACTTGTATGACTTTATTTACTTAGTATTTATATGGAAATATTTTTTACTTTATATGTATTTTTAAGTAAATATGAAAATGAAAGTTGATTTTGTGTGCCTTTTTATTCCTGGTTTTTATACAGTTAGTTTAAATAGAAATAGATTTTGTTTTATACAAAACTCTATATTCTGTACTAACATATTGTATATAATGAGCGTTTTTTATTCCTGGTTTTTATACAGTTAGTTTAAATAGAAATAGATTTTGTTTTATACAAAATTCTATATTCTGTACTAACATATTGTATATAATGAGCGTTTTTTATTCCTGGTTTTTATACAGTTAGTTTAAATAGAAATAGATTTTGTTTTATACAAAACTCTATATTCTGTACTAACATATTGTATATAATGAGCGTTTTTTATTCCTGGTTTTTATACAGTTAGTTTAAATAGAAATAGATTTTGTTTTATACAAAACTCTATATTCTGTACTAACATATTGTATATAATAGCGTTTTTTATTCCTGGTTTTTATACAGTTAGTTTAAATAGAAATAGATTTTGTTTTATACAAAACTCTATATTCTGTACTAACATATTGTATATAATGAGCGTTTTTTATTCCTGGTTTCCTACAGTTAGTTTAAATAGAAATAGATTTTGTTTTATACAAAAACATAAAAAATCTATTATTCTATACTAACATATTGTAGAAATAAATATTAAACAATATTTTAGTTTTATTTGTGAGCTATTCTAATATTTACTCATAAAATATATGTGTAAAAGGATGGTTTTTAAATAAAATAAAATATTAATGTGTTGCACCCGAAAATACTTTTTATCATATATTTATTATTGAAATAAATATAATAGAATTTGAAATTATTAATTTCAAATCAAGAAAAAAATGTATATACTCTTAAAAAAAGGTATATATATTACTATATGCATTGAAATAAAGTAAAATGTATAGAATGATATTATTTGAAAATTTTGCCAATATAAGAAGAAATATCGTTCTTACATAATAATTAAATAATAATATGTATAGAGAACGAAAATTCTTTTCACGATACCAAAACAAAAATTAAAAAAATCCATTACAAAATCACACAATAGAAATGAAATATAATGAAAAAAAATATAATAAAGAAAGAAACATAGAAAAATTGTTGTGTATATTGTAAATGTTTTTATGTTTTGTGTATTTGTGTATAATTTTCAAATAAGAAAATATCATTTTAAACTTTTATATAATATAAAAAATATTATATAAAAAAGAAATATATATTATTCTGGTTGATCCTGCCAGTAGTTATATGCTTGTCTCAAAGATTAAGCCATGCATGTCTAAGTACAAACAAATTAAAAGTGAAACCGCAAAAGGCTCATTATATCAGTTATGGTTCCATAGATCGTTAACAGTTACTTGGATAACTGTGGTAATTCTAGAGCTAATACATGCAAAATAAACACGGACCTTTTGGAACGTGTGCTTTTATTAGGCTAAAACCAAGCGATTATTCGATCGTTATATTGGTTGAACTCTAGATAACTTGCAGATCGTATGGTCTCGTACCGACGACAGATCTTTCAAATGTCTGCCCTATCAACTTTTGATGGTAGTATCTAGGACTACCATGGTTGCAACGGGTAACGGGGAATCAGGGTTCGATTCCGGAGAGGGAGCCTGAGAAACGGCTACCACATCTAAGGAAGGCAGCAGGCGCGTAAATTACCCACTCCCAGTTCGGGGAGGTAGTGACGAAAAATAACAATACAGGACTCATATCCGAGGCCCTGTAATTGGAATGAGTACACTTTAAATCCTTTAACAAGGACCTATTGGAGGGCAAGTCTGGTGCCAGCAGCCGCGGTAATTCCAGCTCCAATAGCGTATATTAAAGTTGTTGCGGTTAAAACGTTCGTAGTTGAATTTGTGCTTCATACGGGTAGTACAACTATAATTGTGGTATGTACATTACCTTATGTATGTAAGCGTATTACCGGTGGAGTTCTTATATATAATTAATACAATGTATTTTTTATATATTCCTCCTATTTAAACCTGCTTCAGTGCTCTTCATCGAGTGTTGTTGTGGGCCGGTACAATTACTTTGAACAAATTAGAGTGCTTAAAGCAGGCTCCAAATGCCTGAATATTTTGTGCATGGAATAATGAAATAAGACCTCTGTTCTACTTTCATTGGTTTTTAGATCAAGAGGTAATGATTAATAGAAGCAGTTTGGGGGCATTAGTATTACGACGCGAGAGGTGAAATTCTTGGACCGTCGTAAGACTAACTTAAGCGAAAGCATTTGCCAAAGATGTTTTCATTAATCAAGAACGAAAGTTAGAGGTTCGAAGGCGATCAGATACCGCCCTAGTTCTAACCATAAACGATGCCAGCTAGCAATTGGGTGTAGCTACTACTATGGCTCTCTCAGTCGCTTCCCGGGAAACCAAAGCTTTTGGGCTCCGGGGGAAGTATGGTTGCAAAGCTGAAACTTAAAGGAATTGACGGAAGGGCACCACCAGGAGTGGAGCCTGCGGCTTAATTTGACTCAACACGGGAAAACTTACCAGGTCCGAACATAAGCGTGTAAGACAGATTGATAGCTCTTTCTCGAATCTATGGGTGGTGGTGCATGGCCGTTCTTAGTTCGTGGAGTGATTTGTCTGGTTAATTCCGATAACGAACGAGACTCAAATATATTAAATAGATGCTTTCAGGATTATGGTGTTGAAGCTTATATAGCCTTCATTCATGCGTTCATCTTGAATGTACAAGTGTTTGAATGTGTTTATATAAGTGGAGTCGTACCTGTTGGTTTGTCCCATTATAAGGACACTAGCTTCTTAAATGGACAAATTGCGTCTAGCAGTAACGAGATTGAGCAATAACAGGTCTGTGATGCCCTTAGATGTCCTGGGCTGCACGCGCGCTACAATGAAAGTATCAACGTGTATTTCCTAGACCGAGAGGTCCGGGTAAACCGCTGAACCACTTTCATGCTTGGGATTGTGAACTGAAACTGTTCACATGAACTTGGAATTCCCAGTAAGTGTGAGTCATTAACTCGCATTGATTACGTCCCTGCCCTTTGTACACACCGCCCGTCGCTACTACCGATTGAATTATTTAGTGAGGTCTCCGGACGTGATCACTGTGACGCCTTGTGTTTCACGGTTGTTTCGCAAAAGTTGACCGAACTTGATTATTTAGAGGAAGTAAAAGTCGTAACAAGGTTTCCGTAGGTGAACCTGCGGAAGGATCATTATTGTGTTCCTATCCGAAAAGAAAAAAAAAATAATTATATAAAAACAAAATAAAAAAAAAGAATAAAAAAGAAAAAAAAGTTTTCTTTTTGTTCTTTTCATTCAAAATGTTTTGAATTATACAATGTTTTGAATGTTTTTCTGTTTTTTTTTTTTTTTTTAACTCCTTGTAATGCATTATGACAATATATATTATATTGTGAACTTCGCATACATTGTATTTGAACGCAATAAAAAAACCTTTAAACATATAGCTGTACTTATTATTTATATAGAAAATAATATTTAATTGTGATATTTATATAAAATATTATAAATGATAAGTTAACTTGTTCACATTAACGTGTGTAATACCTTTTTTTTATGGTATTTTCTATTTGTGATTAAAAACATGTTGAAAAATTTAAAAAAAGAAAACGCACAAATAGAGAAGAAAATAATATATAAAAGGTATTACTGTTTTTGTTGACCTAAGACATGCGCAGCTGCAAATGTTTGGGTTTAAAATTACAATTTATTGAAAGATGTTTTAAACTTATGTATTAAAAATTTATTATTGATTAATTATTAATACTTTCAATAAATTAAAATTCTTTGACTTTGAATTAAAAAAATACAAAAAAATTATCACTCTAAGCGGTGGATCACTCGGCTCATGGGTCGATGAAGAACGCAGCAAACTGTGCGTCATCGTGTGAACTGCAGGACACATGAACATCGACATTTTGAACGCATATTGCGGTCCATGCTGTTATGTACTTTAATTAATTTTAAAGTGCTGCTTGGACTACATATGGTTGAGGGTTGTAAGACTATGCTAAATTAGTTGCTTATTCTTTTAGTCAATTAATAGAATTTAAGCATATGGCATATTATTGGATTGTATTTTTCAATCCATAATATTAATAGCATAAAAAGAAATATAGAAAATATATTCTTGAATACCTCATATTTGAACGAAAATTTATGATAAATGAGAATCTTAGTATTCCCATAAAAGAAAAAATTTTCAACATTATTTAAATTATATTAAATAATACATAAGAGGAATGTCTAGCATAAAATAAATTTTTATTCTAGAATTAATTCACTCTATTGTATTGAGAAAAATTTATAATAAAAAAAAATATATGATATGTGGAGGAATAATGTTGTTAATTTTATTAATTATTATATTATGAATTTTAAAAAGGGATGAAAAGATTGAATAATATTGAGTAATCAAGATATAAAAATATATTTCTTTAAAATAGCAAATAGCAAAAAAATTAAATAAAAATAAACAAATCAATCTAAAATATATTTTATACAACCTCAACTCATATGGGACTACCCCCTGAATTTAAGCATATTAATGAGGGGAGGAAAAGAAACTAACAAGGATTTTCTTAGTAGCGGCGAGCGAAAAGAAAATAGTTCAGCACTAAGTCACTTTGTCTATATGGCAAATGTGAGATGCAGTGTATGGAATATCTTAATATCTAGTATGAGAAATTAACGATTTAAGTCCTTCTTAAATGAGGCCATTTACCCATAGAGGGTGCCAGGCCCGTATAACGTTAATGATTACTAGAAAGATATTTCCAAAGAGTCGTGTTGCTTGATAGTGCAGCACTAAGTGGGTGGTAAACTCCATCTAAAACTAAATATAACCATGAGACCGATAGTAAACAAGTACCGTGAGGGAAAGTTGAAAAGAACTCTGAATAGAGAGTTAAATAGTACGTGAAACTGCTTAGAGGTTAAGCCCGATGAACCTGAATATCCATTATGAAAAATTCATCATTATAACTGTAGTATTTAATTTTAAATATTATAGTAATAGTGTGCATTTTTTTCATATAAGGACATTGTAATCTATTAACATAATAAAATATTTATCAAAAGATCATTGGTTTTTAAGTTTATTCAAATTAATTTGCTTTTAGCTTATTAACATAGAATAATTACTGATGATTTGATAAAGTGTTGATAGATTTTATTATATATAATGCTAAAATTCTTTTGAATTTTACAATAATATTATTATCATTGATTTTAATATTAATTGTATGCATTTATATGATTAACAATGCGAAAGATTCAGGATACCTTCGGGACCCGTCTTGAAACACGGACCAAGGAGTCTAACATATGTGCAAGTCATTGGGTTATATTAAACCTAATGGCGAAATTAACTTAACTGTATTAATAATGGGATTAATTTTTAATGTATTACATTATTAATTCAATCCCGGGGCGTTCCATATAGTTATGTATAATGATAATTTATTATTATTTATACCTCTAACTGGAGCGTACCTTGAGCATATATGCTGTGACCCGAAAGATGGTGAACTATACTTGATCAGGTTGAAGTCAGGGGAAACCCTGATGGAAGACCGAAACAGTTCTGACGTGCAAATCGATTGTCAGAATTGAGTATAGGGGCGAAAGACCAATCGAACCATCTAGTAGCTGGTTCCCTCCGAAGTTTCCCTCAGGATAGCTGGTGCATTTAAAAATTATGTAAAATAATCTTATCTGGTAAAGCGAATGATTAGAGGCCTTAGGGTCGAAACGACCTTAACCTATTCTCAAACTTTAAATGGGTAAGAACCTCACCTTTCTTGATATGAAGGTTGAGGTTATGATATAATGTGCCCAGTGGGCCACTTTTGGTAAGCAGAACTGGCGCTGTGGGATGAACCAAACGTAATGTTACGGTGCCTAAATTAACAACTCATGCAGATACCATGAAAGGCGTTGGTTGCTTAAAACAGCAGGACGGTGGACATGGAAGTCGTAATCCGCTAAGGAGTGTGTAACAACTCACCTGCCGAAGCAACTAGCCCTTAAAATGGATGGCGCTTAAGTTGTATACCTATACATTACCGCTAAAGTACATGATTTATAATACAATTTCGGTTGGATTATAAATTTTGAAACTTTAGTGAGTAGGAGGGTACAATGGTGTGCTTAGAAGTGTTTGGCGTAAGCCTGCATGGAGCCGCTATTGGTACAGATCTTGGTGGTAGTAGCAAATAATCGAATGAGACCTTGGAGGACTGAAGTGGAGAAGGGTTTCGTGTGAACAGTGGTTGATCACGAGTTAGTCGGTCCTAAGTTCAAGGCGAAAGCCGAAAATTTTCAAGTTTTAATGAAATGAAATGAATGAATTTTTATTCCATAGTAATTAAACACTTGAATAATTTTGAACGAAAGGGAATACGGTTCCAATTCCGTAACCTGTTGAGTATCCGTTTGTTATTAAAAATGGGCCTTGTGCTC
>NW_027212755.1:42500-47500 GCF_042242935.1 Bactrocera oleae | reverse complement strand
TCATATAAGTACTAAATGTATAAAGTCTATGAAGTAATAAATTTTCATATAAGTAGTAAATATATAAAGTCTATGAAGTAATAAATTTTCATATAAGTATTAAATGTATAAAGTCTATGAAGTAAAATATAAAGTCTATGAAGTAATAAATTTTTATATAAGTATAAAAAATATAAAGTCTATGAAGTAATGAATTTTCATATAAGTATTAAATGTATAAAGTCTATGAAGTAATAAATTTTCATATAAGTATTAATTGTATAAAGTCTATGAAGTAATAAATTTTCATATAAGTATTAATTGTATAAAGTCTATGAAGTAATAAATTTTCATATAAGTATTAATTGTATAAAGTCTATGAAGTAATAAATTTTCATATAAGTATTAATTGTATAAAGTCTATGAAGTAATAAATTTTCATATAAGTATTAATTGTATAAAGTCTATGAAGTAATAAATTTTCATATAAGTATTAATTGTATAAAGTCTATGAAGTAATAAATTTTCATATAAGTATTAATTGTATAAAGTCTATGAAGTAATAAATTTTCATATAAGTATTAATTGTATAAAGTCTATGAAGTAATAAATTTTCATATAAGTATTAATTGTATAAAGTCTATGAAGTAATAAATTTTCATATAAGTATTAATTGTATAAAGTCTATGAAGTAATAAATTTTCATATAAGTATTAATTGTATAAAGTCTATGAAGTAATAAATTTTCATATAAGTATTAATTGTATAAAGTCTATGAAGTAATAAATTTTCATATAAGTATTAATTGTATAAAGTCTATGAAGTAATAAATTTTCATATAAGTATTAATTGTATAAAGTCTATGAAGTAATAAATTTTCATATAAGTATTAATTGTATAAAGTCTATGAAGTAATAAATTTTCATATAAGTACTAAATGTATAAAGTCTATGAAGTAATAAATTTTCATATAAGTAGTAAATATATAAAGTCTATGAAGTAATAAATTTTCATATAAGTATTAATTGTATAAAGTCTATGAAGTAATAAATTTTCATATAAGTATTAATTGTATAAAGTCTATGAAGTAATAAATTTTCATATAAGTATTAATTGTATAAAGTCTATGAAGTAATAAATTTTCATATAAGTATTAAATGTATAAAGTCTATGAAGTAATAAATTTTCATATAAGTAGTAAATATATAAAGTCTATGAAGTAATAAATTTTCATATAAGTATTAAATGTATAAAGTCTATGAAGTAATGAATTTTCATATAAGTATTAATTGTATAAAGTCTATGAAGTAATAAATTTTCATATAAGTATTAATTGTATAAAGTCTATGAAGTAATAAATTTTCATATAAGTATTAATTGTATAAAGTCTATGAAGTAATAAATTTTCATATAAGTATTAATTGTATAAAGTCTATGAAGTAATAAATTTTCATATAAGTATTAAATGTATAAAGTCTATGAAGTAATAAATTTTCATATATATATATTTTAATAAATTTTCATATAAGTATTAAATGTATAAAGTCTATGAAGTAATAAATTTTCATATAAGTATTAATTGTATAAAGTCTATGAAGTAATAAATTTTCATATAAGTATTAATTGTATAAAGTCTATGAAGTAATAAATTTTCATATAAGTATTAATTGTATAAAGTCTATGAAGTAATAAATTTTCATATAAGTACTAAATGTATAAAGTCTATGAAGTAATAAATTTTCATATAAGTAGTAAATATATAAAGTCTATGAAGTAATAAATTTTCATATAAGTATTAATTGTATAAAGTCTATGAAGTAATAAATTTTCATATAAGTATTAATTGTATAAAGTCTATGAAGTAATAAATTTTCATATAAGTACTAAATGTATAAAGTCTATGAAGTAATGAATTTTCATATAAGTATTAATTGTATAAAGTCTATGAAGTAATAAATTTTCATATAAGTATTAAATGTATAAAGTCTATGAAGTAATAAATTTTCATATAAGTATTAATTGTATAAAGTCTATGAAGTAATAAATTTTCATATAAGTATTAATTGTATAAAGTCTATGAAGTAATAAATTTTCATATAAGTATTAATTGTATAAAGTCTATGAAGTAATAAATTTTCATATAAGTATTAATTGTATAAAGTCTATGAAGTAATAAATTTTCATATAAGTATTAATTGTATAAAGTCTATGAAGTAATAAATTTTCATATAAGTACTAAATGTATAAAGTCTATGAAGTAATAAATTTTCATATAAGTAGTAAATATATAAAGTCTATGAAGTAATAAATTTTCATATAAGTATTAATTGCATAAAGTCTATGAAGTAATAAATTTTCATATAAGTACTAAATGTATAAAGTCTATGAAGTAATAAATTTTCATATAAGTAGTAAATATATAAAGTCTATGAAGTAATAAATTTTCATATAAGTATTAATTGTATAAAGTCTATGAAGTAATAAATTTTCATATAAGTATTAATTGTATAAAGTCTATGAAGTAATAAATTTTCATATAAGTATTAAATGTATAAAGTCTATGAAGTAAAATATAAAGTCTATGAAGTAATAAATTTTTATATAAGTATAAAAAATATAAAGTCTATGAAGTAATGAATTTTCATATAAGTATTAATTGTATAAAGTCTATGAAGTAATAAATTTTCATATGAGTATTAAATGTATAAAGTCTATGAAGTAAAATATAAAGTCTATGAAGTAATAAATTTTCATATAAGTAGTAAATATATAAAGTCTATGAAGTAATAAATTTTCATATAAGTATTAATTGTATAAAGTCTATGAAGTAATAAATTTTCATATAAGTATTAATTGTATAAAGTCTATGAAGTAATAAATTTTCATATAAGTATTAATTGTATAAAGTCTATGAAGTAATAAATTTTCATATAAGTATTAATTGTATAAAGTCTATGAAGTAATAAATTTTCATATAAGTACTAAATGTATAAAGTCTATGAAGTAATAAATTTTCATATAAGTAGTAAATATATAAAGTCTATGAAGTAATAAATTTTCATATAAGTATTAATTGCATAAAGTCTATGAAGTAATAAATTTTCATATAAGTACTAAATGTATAAAGTCTATGAAGTAATAAATTTTCATATAAGTAGTAAATATATAAAGTCTATGAAGTAATAAATTTTCATATAAGTATTAATTGTATAAAGTCTATGAAGTAATAAATTTTCATATAAGTATTAATTGTATAAAGTCTATGAAGTAATAAATTTTCATATAAGTATTAATTGTATAAAGTCTATGAAGTAATAAATTTTCATATAAGTATTAATTGTATAAAGTCTATGAAGTAATAAATTTTCATATAAATATTAATTGTATAAAGTCTATGAAGTAATAAATTTTCATATAAGTACTAAATGTATAAAATCTATGAAGTAATAAATTTTCATATAAGTAGTAAATATATAAAGTCTATGAAGTAATAAATTTTCATATAAGTATTAAATGTATAAAGTCTATGAAGTAAAATATAAAGTCTATGAAGTAATAAATTTTTATATAAGTATAAAAAATATAAAGTCTATGAAGTAATGAATTTTCATATAAGTATTAATTGTATAAAGTCTATGAAGTAATAAATTTTCATATAAGTATTAAATGTATAAAGTCTATGAAGTAATAAATTTTCATATAAGTATTAATTGTATAAAGTCTATGAAGTAATAAATTTTCATATAAGTATTAATTGTATAAAGTCTATGAAGTAATAAATTTTCATATAAGTATTAATTGTATAAAGTCTATGAAGTAATAAATTTTCATATAAGTACTAAATGTATAAAGTCTATGAAGTAATAAATTTTCATATAAGTAGTAAATATATAAAGTCTATGAAGTAATAAATTTTCATATAAGTATTAATTGTATAAAGTCTATGAAGTAATAAATTTTCATATAAGTATTAATTGTATAAAGTCTATGAAGTAATAAATTTTCATATAAGTATTAATTGTATAAAGTCTATGAAGTAATAAATTTTCATATAAGTACTAAATGTATAAAGTCTATGAAGTAATAAATTTTCATATAAGTAGTAAATATATAAAGTCTATGAAGTAATAAATTTTCATATAAGTATTAAATGTATAAAGTCTATGAAGTAAAATATAAAGTCTATGAAGTAATAAATTTTTATATAAGTATAAAAAATATAAAGTCTATGAAGTAATGAATTTTCATATAAGTATTAAATGTATAAAGTCTATGAAGTAATAAATTTTCATATAAGTATTAATTGTATAAAGTCTATGAAGTAATAAATTTTCATATAAGTATTAATTGTATAAAGTCTATGAAGTAATAAATTTTCATATAAGTATTAATTGTATAAAGTCTATGAAGTAATAAATTTTCATATAAGTAGTAAATATATAAAATCTATGAAGTAATAAATTTTCATATAAGTATTAAATGTATAAAGTCTATGAAGTAAAATATAAAGTCTATGAAGTAATAAATTTTTATATAAGTATAAAAAATATAAAGTCTATGAAGTAATGAATTTTCATATAAGTATTAAATGTATAAAGTCTATGAAGTAATAAATTTTCATATAAGTATTAATTGTATAAAGTCTATGAAGTAATAAATTTTCATATAAGTATTAATTGTATAAAGTCTATGAAGTAATAAATTTTCATATAAGTATTAATTGTATAAAGTCTATGAAGTAATAAATTTTCATATAAGTATTAATTGTATAAAGTCTATGAAGTAATAAATTTTCATATAAGTAGTAAATATATAAAGTCTATGAAGTAATAAATTTTCATATGAGTATTAAATGTATAAAGTCTATGAAGTAAAATATAAAGTCTATGAAGTAATAAATTTTTATATAAGTATAAAAAATATAAAGTCTATGAAGTAATGAATTTTCATATAAGTATTAAATGTATAAAGTCTATGAAGTAATAAATTTTCATATAAGTATTAAATGTATAAAGTCTATG
>NW_027212755.1:22500-32500 GCF_042242935.1 Bactrocera oleae | reverse complement strand
TGCAATATTAAATGAAGAAGTAGTGAATTTTCATATAAGTATTAAATGTATAAAGTCTATGAAGTAATAAATTTTCATATAAGTATTAAATGTATAAAGTCTATGAAGTAATAAATTTTCATATAAGTATTAATTGTATAAAGTCTATGAAGTAATAAATTTTCATATAAGTATTAATTGTATAAAGTCTATGCAGTAATAAATTTTCATATAAGTAGTAAATATATAAAGTCTATGAAGTAATAAATTTTCATATAAGTATTAAATGTATAAAGTCTATGAAGTAATAAATTTTCATATAAGTATTAATTGTATAAAGTCTATGAAGTAATAAATTTTCATATAAGTAGTAAATATATAAAGTCTATGAAGTAATAAATTTTCATATAAGTATTAATTGCATAAAGTCTATGAAGTAATAAATTTTCATATAAGTACTAAATGTATAAAGTCTATGAAGTAATAAATTTTCATATAAGTAGTAAATATATAAAGTCTATGAAGTAATAAATTTTCATATAAGTATTAATTGTATAAAGTCTATGAAGTAATAAATTTTCATATAAGTATTAATTGTATAAAGTCTATGAAGTAATAAATTTTCATATAAGTATTAATTGTATAAAGTCTATGAAGTAATAAATTTTCATATAAGTATTAATTGTATAAAGTCTATGAAGTAATAAATTTTCATATAAGTACTAAATGTATAAAGTCTATGAAGTAATAAATTTTCATATAAGTAGTAAATATATAAAGTCTATGAAGTAATAAATTTTCATATAAGTATTAAATGTATAAAGTCTATGAAGTAATGAATTTTCATATAAGTATTAATTGTATAAAGTCTATGAAGTAATAAATTTTCATATAAGTATTAATTGTATAAAGTCTATGAAGTAATAAATTTTCATATAACTATTAATTGTATAAAGTCTATGAAGTAATAAATTTTCATATAAGTATTAATTGTATAAAGTCTATGAAGTAATAAATTTTCATATAAGTATTAAATGTATAAAGTCTATGAAGTAATAAATTTTCATATAAGTATTAATTGTATAAAGTCTATGAAGTAATAAATTTTCATATAAGTATTAATTGTATAAAGTCTATGAAGTAATAAATTTTCATATAAGTAGTAAATATATAAAGTCTATGAAGTAATAAATTTTCATATAAGTATTAAATGTATAAAGTCTATGAAGTAATAAATTTTCATATAAGTATTAATTGTATAAAGTCTATGAAGTAATAAATTTTCATATAAGTATTAATTGTATAAAGTCTATGAAGTAATAAATTTTCATATAAGTATTAATTGTATAAAGTCTATGAAGTAATAAATTTTCATATAAGTACTAAATGTATAAAGTCTATGAAGTAATAAATTTTCATATAAGTAGTAAATATATAAAGTCTATGAAGTAATAAATTTTCATATAAGTATTAATTGTATAAAGTCTATGAAGTAATAAATTTTCATATAAGTATTAATTGTATAAAGTCTATGAAGTAATAAATTTTCATATAAGTACTAAATGTATAAAGTCTATGAAGTAATCAATTTTCATATAAGTAGTAAATATATAAAGTCTATGAAGTAATAAATTTTCATATAAGTATTAAATGTATAAAGTCTATGAAGTAAAATATAAAGTCTATGAAGTAATAAATTTTTATATAAGTATAAAAAATATAAAGTCTATGAAGTAATGAATTTTCATATAAGTATTAAATGTATAAAGTCTATGAAGTAATAAATTTTCATATAAGTATTAATTGTATAAAGTCTATGAAGTAATAAATTTTCATATAAGTATTAATTGTATAAAGTCTATGAAGTAATAAATTTTCATATAAGTATTAATTGTATAAAGTCTATGAAGTAATAAATTTTCATATAAGTATTAATTGTATAAAGTCTATGAAGTAATAAATTTTCATATAAGTATTAATTGTATAAAGTCTATGAAGTAATAAATTTTCATATAAGTATTAATTGTATAAAGTCTATGAAGTAATAAATTTTCATATAAGTATTAATTGTATAAAGTCTATGAAGTAATAAATTTTCATATAAGTATTAATTGTATAAAGTCTATGAAGTAATAAATTTTCATATAAGTATTAATTGTATAAAGTCTATGAAGTAATAAATTTTCATATAAGTATTAATTGTATAAAGTCTATGAAGTAATAAATTTTCATATAAGTATTAATTGTATAAAGTCTATGAAGTAATAAATTTTCATATAAGTATTAATTGTATAAAGTCTATGAAGTAATAAATTTTCATATAAGTATTAATTGTATAAAGTCTATGAAGTAATAAATTTTCATATAAGTATTAATTGTATAAAGTCTATGAAGTAATAAATTTTCATATAAGTATTAATTGTATAAAGTCTATGAAGTAATAAATTTTCATATAAGTACTAAATGTATAAAGTCTATGAAGTAATAAATTTTCATATAAGTAGTAAATATATAAAGTCTATGAAGTAATAAATTTTCATATAAGTATTAATTGTATAAAGTCTATGAAGTAATAAATTTTCATATAAGTATTAATTGTATAAAGTCTATGAAGTAATAAATTTTCATATAAGTATTAATTGTATAAAGTCTATGAAGTAATAAATTTTCATATAAGTATTAAATGTATAAAGTCTATGAAGTAATAAATTTTCATATAAGTAGTAAATATATAAAGTCTATGAAGTAATAAATTTTCATATAAGTATTAAATGTATAAAGTCTATGAAGTAATGAATTTTCATATAAGTATTAATTGTATAAAGTCTATGAAGTAATAAATTTTCATATAAGTATTAATTGTATAAAGTCTATGAAGTAATAAATTTTCATATAAGTATTAATTGTATAAAGTCTATGAAGTAATAAATTTTCATATAAGTATTAATTGTATAAAGTCTATGAAGTAATAAATTTTCATATAAGTATTAAATGTATAAAGTCTATGAAGTAATAAATTTTCATATAAGTATTAATTGTATAAAGTCTATGAAGTAATAAATTTTCATATAAGTATTAATTGTATAAAGTCTATGAAGTAATAAATTTTCATATAAGTAGTAAATATATAAAGTCTATGAAGTAATAAATTTTCATATAAGTATTAAATGTATAAAGTCTATGAAGTAATAAATTTTCATATAAGTATTAATTGTATAAAGTCTATGAAGTAATAAATTTTCATATAAGTATTAATTGTATAAAGTCTATGAAGTAATAAATTTTCATATAAGTATTAATTGTATAAAGTCTATGAAGTAATAAATTTTCATATAAGTACTAAATGTATAAAGTCTATGAAGTAATAAATTTTCATATAAGTAGTAAATATATAAAGTCTATGAAGTAATAAATTTTCATATAAGTATTAATTGTATAAAGTCTATGAAGTAATAAATTTTCATATAAGTATTAATTGTATAAAGTCTATGAAGTAATAAATTTTCATATAAGTACTAAATGTATAAAGTCTATGAAGTAATAAATTTTCATATAAGTAGTAAATATATAAAGTCTATGAAGTAATAAATTTTCATATAAGTATTAAATGTATAAAGTCTATGAAGTAAAATATAAAGTCTATGAAGTAATAAATTTTTATATAAGTATAAAAAATATAAAGTCTATGAAGTAATGAATTTTCATATAAGTATTAAATGTATAAAGTCTATGAAGTAATAAATTTTCATATAAGTATTAATTGTATAAAGTCTATGAAGTAATAAATTTTCATATAAGTATTAATTGTATAAAGTCTATGAAGTAATAAATTTTCATATAAGTATTAATTGTATAAAGTCTATGAAGTAATAAATTTTCATATAAGTATTAATTGTATAAAGTCTATGAAGTAATAAATTTTCATATAAGTATTAATTGTATAAAGTCTATGAAGTAATAAATTTTCATATAAGTATTAATTGTATAAAGTCTATGAAGTAATAAATTTTCATATAAGTATTAATTGTATAAAGTCTATGAAGTAATAAATTTTCATATAAGTATTAATTGTATAAAGTCTATGAAGTAATAAATTTTCATATAAGTATTAATTGTATAAAGTCTATGAAGTAATAAATTTTCATATAAGTATTAATTGTATAAAGTCTATGAAGTAATAAATTTTCATATAAGTATTAATTGTATAAAGTCTATGAAGTAATAAATTTTCATATAAGTATTAATTGTATAAAGTCTATGAAGTAATAAATTTTCATATAAGTATTAATTGTATAAAGTCTATGAAGTAATGAATTTTCATATAAGTATTAAATGTATAAAGTCTATGAAGTAATAAATTTTCATATAAGTATTAATTGTATAAAGTCTATGAAGTAATAAATTTTCATATAAGTATTAATTGTATAAAGTCTATGAAGTAATAAATTTTCATATAAGTATTAATTGTATAAAGTCTATGAAGTAATAAATTTTCATATAAGTATTAATTGTATAAAGTCTATGAAGTAATAAATTTTCATATAAGTAGTAAATATATAAAGTCTATGAAGTAATAAATTTTCATATGAGTATTAAATGTATAAAGTCTATGAAGTAAAATATAAAGTCTATGAAGTAATAAATTTTTATATAAGTATAAAAAATATAAAGTCTATGAAGTAATGAATTTTCATATAAGTATTAAATGTATAAAGTCTATGAAGTAATAAATTTTCATATAAGTATTAAATGTATAAAGTCTATGAAGTAATAAATTTTCATATAAGTATTAAATATGAAGTCATACAAGTTAAAAATTTAAAAAAAAAATCGATTGTAAAAATACTTTTGATGTTATTAGTTGTATTATGACCATGACGATATTTGAAAATGATATAAATTACCCACGTATATATGAGTTTTTAAATTTTAAATAGGTTAAAAGAATTTTTCCATATATTTTCGGGTTGGTAACGTCAACATGGGAGAGAACATTTATAACAAATTTGCACAAATCTGCTCAAATTGACATATACTGAAATAGTACTTATATGAAAATTTATTGCTTCATAGACTTTATACATTTAGTACTTATATGAAAATTTTTTACTGCTAGGAAATGTATTATACTTTTATATATTTGAATTCCTTATGTTAGTTTATTAGTAAGAAATTGTTTTTAAATACTTATAAGTATGAATATTACTATACTTATATGATTTATGTATTTAGTACTTGTATGAAAATTTTCATACTTGTATGACTTTATTTACTTAGTATTTATATGGAAATATTTTTTACTTTATATGTATTTTTAAGTAAATATGAAAATGAAAGTTGATTTTGTGTGCCTTTTTATTCCTGGTTTTTATACAGTTAGTTTAAATAGAAATAGATTTTGTTTTATACAAAACTCTATATTCTGTACTAACATATTGTATATAATGAGCGTTTTTTATTCCTGGTTTCCTACAGTTAGTTTAAATAGAAATAGATTTTGTTTTATACAAAAACATAAAAAATCTATTATTCTATACTAACATATTGTAGAAATAAATATTAAACAATATTTTAGTTTTATTTGTGAGCTATTCTAATATTTACTCATAAAATATATGTGTAAAAGGATGGTTTTTAAATAAAATAAAATATTAATGTGTTGCACCCGAAAATACTTTTTATCATATATTTATTATTGAAATAAATATAATAGAATTTGAAATTATTAATTTCAAATCAAGAAAAAAATGTATATACTCTTAAAAAAAGGTATATATATTACTATATGCATTGAAATAAAGTAAAATGTATAGAATGATATTATTTGAAAATTTTGCCAATATAAGAAGAAATATCGTTCTTACATAATAATTAAATAATAATATGTATAGAGAACGAAAATTCTTTTCACGATACCAAAACAAAAATTAAAAAAATCCATTACAAAATCACACAATAGAAATGAAATATAATGAAAAAAAATATAATAAAGAAAGAAACATAGAAAAATTGTTGTGTATATTGTAAATGTTTTTATGTTTTGTGTATTTGTGTATAATTTTCAAATAAGAAAATATCATTTTAAACTTTTATATAATATAAAAAATATTATATAAAAAAGAAATATATATTATTCTGGTTGATCCTGCCAGTAGTTATATGCTTGTCTCAAAGATTAAGCCATGCATGTCTAAGTACAAACAAATTAAAAGTGAAACCGCAAAAGGCTCATTATATCAGTTATGGTTCCATAGATCGTTAACAGTTACTTGGATAACTGTGGTAATTCTAGAGCTAATACATGCAAAATAAACACGGACCTTTTGGAACGTGTGCTTTTATTAGGCTAAAACCAAGCGATTATTCGATCGTTATATTGGTTGAACTCTAGATAACTTGCAGATCGTATGGTCTCGTACCGACGACAGATCTTTCAAATGTCTGCCCTATCAACTTTTGATGGTAGTATCTAGGACTACCATGGTTGCAACGGGTAACGGGGAATCAGGGTTCGATTCCGGAGAGGGAGCCTGAGAAACGGCTACCACATCTAAGGAAGGCAGCAGGCGCGTAAATTACCCACTCCCAGTTCGGGGAGGTAGTGACGAAAAATAACAATACAGGACTCATATCCGAGGCCCTGTAATTGGAATGAGTACACTTTAAATCCTTTAACAAGGACCTATTGGAGGGCAAGTCTGGTGCCAGCAGCCGCGGTAATTCCAGCTCCAATAGCGTATATTAAAGTTGTTGCGGTTAAAACGTTCGTAGTTGAATTTGTGCTTCATACGGGTAGTACAACTATAATTGTGGTATGTACATTACCTTATGTATGTAAGCGTATTACCGGTGGAGTTCTTATATATAATTAATACAATGTATTTTTTATATATTCCTCCTATTTAAACCTGCTTCAGTGCTCTTCATCGAGTGTTGTTGTGGGCCGGTACAATTACTTTGAACAAATTAGAGTGCTTAAAGCAGGCTCCAAATGCCTGAATATTTTGTGCATGGAATAATGAAATAAGACCTCTGTTCTACTTTCATTGGTTTTTAGATCAAGAGGTAATGATTAATAGAAGCAGTTTGGGGGCATTAGTATTACGACGCGAGAGGTGAAATTCTTGGACCGTCGTAAGACTAACTTAAGCGAAAGCATTTGCCAAAGATGTTTTCATTAATCAAGAACGAAAGTTAGAGGTTCGAAGGCGATCAGATACCGCCCTAGTTCTAACCATAAACGATGCCAGCTAGCAATTGGGTGTAGCTACTACTATGGCTCTCTCAGTCGCTTCCCGGGAAACCAAAGCTTTTGGGCTCCGGGGGAAGTATGGTTGCAAAGCTGAAACTTAAAGGAATTGACGGAAGGGCACCACCAGGAGTGGAGCCTGCGGCTTAATTTGACTCAACACGGGAAAACTTACCAGGTCCGAACATAAGCGTGTAAGACAGATTGATAGCTCTTTCTCGAATCTATGGGTGGTGGTGCATGGCCGTTCTTAGTTCGTGGAGTGATTTGTCTGGTTAATTCCGATAACGAACGAGACTCAAATATATTAAATAGATGCTTTCAGGATTATGGTGTTGAAGCTTATATAGCCTTCATTCATGCGTTCATCTTGAATGTACAAGTGTTTGAATGTGTTTATATAAGTGGAGTCGTACCTGTTGGTTTGTCCCATTATAAGGACACTAGCTTCTTAAATGGACAAATTGCGTCTAGCAGTAACGAGATTGAGCAATAACAGGTCTGTGATGCCCTTAGATGTCCTGGGCTGCACGCGCGCTACAATGAAAGTATCAACGTGTATTTCCTAGACCGAGAGGTCCGGGTAAACCGCTGAACCACTTTCATGCTTGGGATTGTGAACTGAAACTGTTCACATGAACTTGGAATTCCCAGTAAGTGTGAGTCATTAACTCGCATTGATTACGTCCCTGCCCTTTGTACACACCGCCCGTCGCTACTACCGATTGAATTATTTAGTGAGGTCTCCGGACGTGATCACTGTGACGCCTTGTGTTTCACGGTTGTTTCGCAAAAGTTGACCGAACTTGATTATTTAGAGGAAGTAAAAGTCGTAACAAGGTTTCCGTAGGTGAACCTGCGGAAGGATCATTATTGTGTTCCTATCCGAAAAGAAAAAAAAAATAATTATATAAAAACAAAATAAAAAAAAAGAATAAAAAAGAAAAAAAAGTTTTCTTTTTGTTCTTTTCATTCAAAATGTTTTGAATTATACAATGTTTTGAATGTTTTTCTGTTTTTTTTTTTTTTTTTAACTCCTTGTAATGCATTATGACAATATATATTATATTGTGAACTTCGCATACATTGTATTTGAACGCAATAAAAAAACCTTTAAACATATAGCTGTACTTATTATTTATATAGAAAATAATATTTAATTGTGATATTTATATAAAATATTATAAATGATAAGTTAACTTGTTCACATTAACGTGTGTAATACCTTTTTTTTATGGTATTTTCTATTTGTGATTAAAAACATGTTGAAAAATTTAAAAAAAGAAAACGCACAAATAGAGAAGAAAATAATATATAAAAGGTATTACTGTTTTTGTTGACCTAAGACATGCGCAGCTGCAAATGTTTGGGTTTAAAATTACAATTTATTGAAAGATGTTTTAAACTTATGTATTAAAAATTTATTATTGATTAATTATTAATACTTTCAATAAATTAAAATTCTTTGACTTTGAATTAAAAAAATACAAAAAAATTATCACTCTAAGCGGTGGATCACTCGGCTCATGGGTCGATGAAGAACGCAGCAAACTGTGCGTCATCGTGTGAACTGCAGGACACATGAACATCGACATTTTGAACGCATATTGCGGTCCATGCTGTTATGTACTTTAATTAATTTTAAAGTGCTGCTTGGACTACATATGGTTGAGGGTTGTAAGACTATGCTAAATTAGTTGCTTATTCTTTTAGTCAATTAATAGAATTTAAGCATATGGCATATTATTGGATTGTATTTTTCAATCCATAATATTAATAGCATAAAAAGAAATATAGAAAATATATTCTTGAATACCTCATATTTGAACGAAAATTTATGATAAATGAGAATCTTAGTATTCCCATAAAAGAAAAAATTTTCAACATTATTTAAATTATATTAAATAATACATAAGAGGAATGTCTAGCATAAAATAAATTTTTATTCTAGAATTAATTCACTCTATTGTATTGAGAAAAATTTATAATAAAAAAAAATATATGATATGTGGAGGAATAATGTTGTTAATTTTATTAATTATTATATTATGAATTTTAAAAAGGGATGAAAAGATTGAATAATATTGAGTAATCAAGATATAAAAATATATTTCTTTAAAATAGCAAATAGCAAAAAAATTAAATAAAAATAAACAAATCAATCTAAAATATATTTTATACAACCTCAACTCATATGGGACTACCCCCTGAATTTAAGCATATTAATGAGGGGAGGAAAAGAAACTAACAAGGATTTTCTTAGTAGCGGCGAGCGAAAAGAAAATAGTTCAGCACTAAGTCACTTTGTCTATATGGCAAATGTGAGATGCAGTGTATGGAATATCTTAATATCTAGTATGAGAAATTAACGATTTAAGTCCTTCTTAAATGAGGCCATTTACCCATAGAGGGTGCCAGGCCCGTATAACGTTAATGATTACTAGAAAGATATTTCCAAAGAGTCGTGTTGCTTGATAGTGCAGCACTAAGTGGGTGGTAAACTCCATCTAAAACTAAATATAACCATGAGACCGATAGTAAACAAGTACCGTGAGGGAAAGTTGAAAAGAACTCTGAATAGAGAGTTAAATAGTACGTGAAACTGCTTAGAGGTTAAGCCCGATGAACCTGAATATCCATTATGAAAAATTCATCATTATAACTGTAGTATTTAATTTTAAATATTATAGTAATAGTGTGCATTTTTTTCATATAAGGACATTGTAATCTATTAACATAATAAAATATTTATCAAAAGATCATTGGTTTTTA
>NW_027212755.1:10000-17500 GCF_042242935.1 Bactrocera oleae | reverse complement strand
AATTTTCATATAAGTATTAATTGTATAAAGTCTATGCAGTAATAAATTTTCATATAAGTAGTAAATATATAAAGTCTATGAAGTAATAAATTTTCATATAAGTATTAAATGTATAAAGTCTATGAAGTAATAAATTTTCATATAAGTATTAATTGTATAAAGTCTATGAAGTAATAAATTTTCATATAAGTAGTAAATATATAAAGTCTATGAAGTAATAAATTTTCATATAAGTATTAATTGCATAAAGTCTATGAAGTAATAAATTTTCATATAAGTACTAAATGTATAAAGTCTATGAAGTAATAAATTTTCATATAAGTAGTAAATATATAAAGTCTATGAAGTAATAAATTTTCATATAAGTATTAATTGTATAAAGTCTATGAAGTAATAAATTTTCATATAAGTATTAATTGTATAAAGTCTATGAAGTAATAAATTTTCATATAAGTATTAATTGTATAAAGTCTATGAAGTAATAAATTTTCATATAAGTATTAATTGTATAAAGTCTATGAAGTAATAAATTTTCATATAAGTACTAAATGTATAAAGTCTATGAAGTAATAAATTTTCATATAAGTAGTAAATATATAAAGTCTATGAAGTAATAAATTTTCATATAAGTATTAAATGTATAAAGTCTATGAAGTAATGAATTTTCATATAAGTATTAATTGTATAAAGTCTATGAAGTAATAAATTTTCATATAAGTATTAATTGTATAAAGTCTATGAAGTAATAAATTTTCATATAACTATTAATTGTATAAAGTCTATGAAGTAATAAATTTTCATATAAGTATTAATTGTATAAAGTCTATGAAGTAATAAATTTTCATATAAGTATTAAATGTATAAAGTCTATGAAGTAATAAATTTTCATATAAGTATTAATTGTATAAAGTCTATGAAGTAATAAATTTTCATATAAGTATTAATTGTATAAAGTCTATGAAGTAATAAATTTTGATATAAGTAGTAAATATATAAAGTCTATGAAGTAATAAATTTTCATATAAGTATTAAATGTATAAAGTCTATGAAGTAATAAATTTTCATATAAGTATTAATTGTATAAAGTCTATGAAGTAATAAATTTTCATATAAGTATTAATTGTATAAAGTCTATGAAGTAATAAATTTTCATATAAGTATTAATTGTATAAAGTCTATGAAGTAATAAATTTTCATATAAGTACTAAATGTATAAAGTCTATGAAGTAATAAATTTTCATATAAGTAGTAAATATATAAAGTCTATGAAGTAATAAATTTTCATATAAGTATTAATTGTATAAAGTCTATGAAGTAATAAATTTTCATATAAGTATTAATTGTATAAAGTCTATGAAGTAATAAATTTTCATATAAGTACTAAATGTATAAAGTCTATGAAGTAATAAATTTTCATATAAGTAGTAAATATATAAAGTCTATGAAGTAATAAATTTTCATATAAGTATTAAATGTATAAAGTCTATGAAGTAAAATATAAAGTCTATGAAGTAATAAATTTTTATATAAGTATAAAAAATATAAAGTCTATGAAGTAATGAATTTTCATATAAGTATTAAATGTATAAAGTCTATGAAGTAATAAATTTTCATATAAGTATTAATTGTATAAAGTCTATGAAGTAATAAATTTTCATATAAGTATTAATTGTATAAAGTCTATGAAGTAATAAATTTTCATATAAGTATTAATTGTATAAAGTCTATGAAGTAATAAATTTTCATATAAGTATTAATTGTATAAAGTCTATGAAGTAATAAATTTTCATATAAGTATTAATTGTATAAAGTCTATGAAGTAATAAATTTTCATATAAGTATTAATTGTATAAAGTCTATGAAGTAATAAATTTTCATATAAGTATTAATTGTATAAAGTCTATGAAGTAATAAATTTTCATATAAGTATTAATTGTATAAAGTCTATGAAGTAATAAATTTTCATATAAGTATTAATTGTATAAAGTCTATGAAGTAATAAATTTTCATATAAGTATTAATTGTATAAAGTCTATGAAGTAATAAATTTTCATATAAGTATTAATTGTATAAAGTCTATGAAGTAATAAATTTTCATATAAGTATTAATTGTATAAAGTCTATGAAGTAATAAATTTTCATATAAGTATTAATTGTATAAAGTCTATGAAGTAATAAATTTTCATATAAGTATTAATTGTATAAAGTCTATGAAGTAATAAATTTTCATATAAGTATTAATTGTATAAAGTCTATGAAGTAATAAATTTTCATATAAGTACTAAATGTATAAAGTCTATGAAGTAATAAATTTTCATATAAGTAGTAAATATATAAAGTCTATGAAGTAATAAATTTTCATATAAGTATTAATTGTATAAAGTCTATGAAGTAATAAATTTTCATATAAGTATTAATTGTATAAAGTCTATGAAGTAATAAATTTTCATATAAGTATTAATTGTATAAAGTCTATGAAGTAATAAATTTTCATATAAGTATTAAATGTATAAAGTCTATGAAGTAATAAATTTTCATATAAGTAGTAAATATATAAAGTCTATGAAGTAATAAATTTTCATATAAGTATTAAATGTATAAAGTCTATGAAGTAATGAATTTTCATATAAGTATTAATTGTATAAAGTCTATGAAGTAATAAATTTTCATATAAGTATTAATTGTATAAAGTCTATGAAGTAATAAATTTTCATATAAGTATTAATTGTATAAAGTCTATGAAGTAATAAATTTTCATATAAGTATTAATTGTATAAAGTCTATGAAGTAATAAATTTTCATATAAGTATTAAATGTATAAAGTCTATGAAGTAATAAATTTTCATATATATATATTTTAATAAATTTTCATATAAGTATTAAATGTATAAAGTCTATGAAGTAATAAATTTTCATATAAGTATTAATTGTATAAAGTCTATGAAGTAATAAATTTTCATATAAGTATTAATTGTATAAAGTCTATGAAGTAATAAATTTTCATATAAGTATTAATTGTATAAAGTCTATGAAGTAATAAATTTTCATATAAGTACTAAATGTATAAAGTCTATGAAGTAATAAATTTTCATATAAGTAGTAAATATATAAAGTCTATGAAGTAATAAATTTTCATATAAGTATTAATTGTATAAAGTCTATGAAGTAATAAATTTTCATATAAGTATTAATTGTATAAAGTCTATGAAGTAATAAATTTTCATATAAGTACTAAATGTATAAAGTCTATGAAGTAATGAATTTTCATATAAGTATTAATTGTATAAAGTCTATGAAGTAATAAATTTTCATATAAGTATTAAATGTATAAAGTCTATGAAGTAATAAATTTTCATATAAGTATTAATTGTATAAAGTCTATGAAGTAATAAATTTTCATATAAGTATTAATTGTATAAAGTCTATGAAGTAATAAATTTTCATATAAGTATTAATTGTATAAAGTCTATGAAGTAATAAATTTTCATATAAGTATTAATTGTATAAAGTCTATGAAGTAATAAATTTTCATATAAGTATTAATTGTATAAAGTCTATGAAGTAATAAATTTTCATATAAGTACTAAATGTATAAAGTCTATGAAGTAATAAATTTTCATATAAGTAGTAAATATATAAAGTCTATGAAGTAATAAATTTTCATATAAGTATTAATTGCATAAAGTCTATGAA
This sequence comes from Bactrocera oleae, assembly GCF_042242935.1. Classification (NCBI taxonomy): domain Eukaryota; kingdom Metazoa; phylum Arthropoda; class Insecta; order Diptera; family Tephritidae; genus Bactrocera; species Bactrocera oleae. The sequence continues at coordinate 13,807 of NW_027212755.1, read as the reverse complement.
GTAATAAATTTTCATATAAGTACTAAATGTATAAAGTCTATGAAGTAATAAATTTTCATATAAGTAGTAAATATATAAAGTCTATGAAGTAATAAATTTTCATATAAGTATTAATTGTATAAAGTCTATGAAGTAATAAATTTTCATATAAGTATTAATTGTATAAAGTCTATGAAGTAATAAATTTTCATATAAGTATTAAATGTATAAAGTCTATGAAGTAAAATATAAAGTCTATGAAGTAATAAATTTTTATATAAGTATAAAAAATATAAAGTCTATGAAGTAATGAATTTTCATATAAGTATTAATTGTATAAAGTCTATGAAGTAATAAATTTTCATATGAGTATTAAATGTATAAAGTCTATGAAGTAAAATATAAAGTCTATGAAGTAATAAATTTTCATATAAGTAGTAAATATATAAAGTCTATGAAGTAATAAATTTTCATATAAGTATTAATTGTATAAAGTCTATGAAGTAATAAATTTTCATATAAGTATTAATTGTATAAAGTCTATGAAGTAATAAATTTTCATATAAGTATTAATTGTATAAAGTCTATGAAGTAATAAATTTTCATATAAGTATTAATTGTATAAAGTCTATGAAGTAATAAATTTTCATATAAGTACTAAATGTATAAAGTCTATGAAGTAATAAATTTTCATATAAGTAGTAAATATATAAAGTCTATGAAGTAATAAATTTTCATATAAGTATTAATTGCATAAAGTCTATGAAGTAATAAATTTTCATATAAGTACTAAATGTATAAAGTCTATGAAGTAATAAATTTTCATATAAGTAGTAAATATATAAAGTCTATGAAGTAATAAATTTTCATATAAGTATTAATTGTATAAAGTCTATGAAGTAATAAATTTTCATATAAGTATTAATTGTATAAAGTCTATGAAGTAATAAATTTTCATATAAGTATTAATTGTATAAAGTCTATGAAGTAATAAATTTTCATATAAGTATTAATTGTATAAAGTCTATGAAGTAATAAATTTTCATATAAATATTAATTGTATAAAGTCTATGAAGTAATAAATTTTCATATAAGTACTAAATGTATAAAATCTATGAAGTAATAAATTTTCATATAAGTAGTAAATATATAAAGTCTATGAAGTAATAAATTTTCATATAAGTATTAAATGTATAAAGTCTATGAAGTAAAATATAAAGTCTATGAAGTAATAAATTTTTATATAAGTATAAAAAATATAAAGTCTATGAAGTAATGAATTTTCATATAAGTATTAATTGTATAAAGTCTATGAAGTAATAAATTTTCATATAAGTATTAAATGTATAAAGTCTATGAAGTAATAAATTTTCATATAAGTATTAATTGTATAAAGTCTATGAAGTAATAAATTTTCATATAAGTATTAATTGTATAAAGTCTATGAAGTAATAAATTTTCATATAAGTATTAATTGTATAAAGTCTATGAAGTAATAAATTTTCATATAAGTACTAAATGTATAAAGTCTATGAAGTAATAAATTTTCATATAAGTAGTAAATATATAAAGTCTATGAAGTAATAAATTTTCATATAAGTATTAATTGTATAAAGTCTATGAAGTAATAAATTTTCATATAAGTATTAATTGTATAAAGTCTATGAAGTAATAAATTTTCATATAAGTATTAATTGTATAAAGTCTATGAAGTAATAAATTTTCATATAAGTACTAAATGTATAAAGTCTATGAAGTAATAAATTTTCATATAAGTAGTAAATATATAAAGTCTATGAAGTAATAAATTTTCATATAAGTATTAAATGTATAAAGTCTATGAAGTAAAATATAAAGTCTATGAAGTAATAAATTTTTATATAAGTATAAAAAATATAAAGTCTATGAAGTAATGAATTTTCATATAAGTATTAAATGTATAAAGTCTATGAAGTAATAAATTTTCATATAAGTATTAATTGTATAAAGTCTATGAAGTAATAAATTTTCATATAAGTATTAATTGTATAAAGTCTATGAAGTAATAAATTTTCATATAAGTATTAATTGTATAAAGTCTATGAAGTAATAAATTTTCATATAAGTAGTAAATATATAAAATCTATGAAGTAATAAATTTTCATATAAGTATTAAATGTATAAAGTCTATGAAGTAAAATATAAAGTCTATGAAGTAATAAATTTTTATATAAGTATAAAAAATATAAAGTCTATGAAGTAATGAATTTTCATATAAGTATTAAATGTATAAAGTCTATGAAGTAATAAATTTTCATATAAGTATTAATTGTATAAAGTCTATGAAGTAATAAATTTTCATATAAGTATTAATTGTATAAAGTCTATGAAGTAATAAATTTTCATATAAGTATTAATTGTATAAAGTCTATGAAGTAATAAATTTTCATATAAGTATTAATTGTATAAAGTCTATGAAGTAATAAATTTTCATATAAGTAGTAAATATATAAAGTCTATGAAGTAATAAATTTTCATATGAGTATTAAATGTATAAAGTCTATGAAGTAAAATATAAAGTCTATGAAGTAATAAATTTTTATATAAGTATAAAAAATATAAAGTCTATGAAGTAATGAATTTTCATATAAGTATTAAATGTATAAAGTCTATGAAGTAATAAATTTTCATATAAGTATTAAATGTATAAAGTCTATGAAGTAATAAATTTTCATATAAGTATTAAATATGAAGTCATACAAGTTAAAAATTTAAAAAAAAAATCGATTGTAAAAATACTTTTGATGTTATTAGTTGTATTATGACCATGACGATATTTGAAAATGATATAAATTACCCACGTATATATGAGTTTTTAAATTTTAAATAGGTTAAAAGAATTTTTCCATATATTTTCGGGTTGGTAACGTCAACATGGGAGAGAACATTTATAACAAATTTGCACAAATCTGCTCAAATTGACATATACTGAAATAGTACTTATATGAAAATTTATTACTTCATAGACTTTATACATTTAGTACTTATATGAAAATTTTTTACTGCTAGGAAATGTATTATACTTTTATATATTTGAATTCCTTATGTTAGTTTATTAGTAAGAAATTGTTTTTAAATACTTATAAGTATGAATATTACTATACTTATATGATTTATGTATTTAGTACTTGTATGAAAATTTTCATACTTGTATGACTTTATTTACTTAGTATTTATATGGAAATATTTTTTACTTTATATGTATTTTTAAGTAAATATGAAAATGAAAGTTGATTTTGTGTGCCTTTTTATTCCTGGTTTTTATACAGTTAGTTTAAATAGAAATAGATTTTGTTTTATACAAAAACATAAAAAATCTATTATTCTATACTAACATATTGTAGAAATAAATATTAAACAATATTTTAGTTTTATTTGTGAGCTATTCTAATATTTACTCATAAAATATATGTGTAAAAGGATGGTTTTTAAATAAAATAAAATATTAATGTGTTGCACCCGAAAATACTTTTTATCATATATTTATTATTGAAATAAATATAATAGAATTTGAAATTATTAATTTCAAATCAAGAAAAAAATGTATATACTCTTAAAAAAAGGTATATATATTACTATATGCATTGAAATAAAGTAAAATGTATAGAATGATATTATTTGAATATTTTGCCAATATAAGAAGAAATATCGTTCTTACATAATAATTAAATAATAATATGTATAGAGAACGAAAATTCTTTTCACGATACCAAAACAAAAATTAAAAAAATCCATTACAAAATCACACAATAGAAATGAAATATAATGAAAAAAAATATAATAAAGAAA
>NW_027212755.1:5000-7500 GCF_042242935.1 Bactrocera oleae | reverse complement strand
TTTGTGATTAAAAACATGTTGAAAAATTTAAAAAAATGAAAACGCACAAATAGAGAAGAAAATAATATATAAAAGGTATTACTGTTTTTGTTGACCTAAGACATGCGCAGCTGCAAATGTTTGGGTTTAAAATTACAATTTATTGAAAGATGTTTTAAACTTATGTATTAAAAATTTATTATTGATTAATTATTAATACTTTCAATAAATTAAAATTCTTTGACTTTGAATTAAAAAAATACAAAAAAATTATCACTCTAAGCGGTGGATCACTCGGCTCATGGGTCGATGAAGAACGCAGCAAACTGTGCGTCATCGTGTGAACTGCAGGACACATGAACATCGACATTTTGAACGCATATTGCGGTCCATGCTGTTATGTACTTTAATTAATTTTAAAGTGCTGCTTGGACTACATATGGTTGAGGGTTGTAAGACTATGCTAAATTAGTTGCTTATTCTTTTAGTCAATTAATAGAATTTAAGCATATGGCATATTATTGGATTGTATTTTTCAATCCATAATATTAATAGCATAAAAAGAAATATAGAAAATATATTCTTGAATACCTCATATTTGAACGAAAATTTATGATAAATGAGAATCTTAGTATTCCCATAAAAGAAAAAATTTTCAACATTATTTAAATTATATTAAATAATACATAAGAGGAATGTCTAGCATAAAATAAATTTTTATTCTAGAATTAATTCACTCTATTGTATTGAGAAAAATTTATAATAAAAAAAAATATATGATATGTGGAGGAATAATGTTGTTAATTTTATTAATTATTATATTATGAATTTTAAAAAGGGATGAAAAGATTGAATAATATTGAGTAATCAAGATATAAAAATATATTTCTTTAAAATAGCAAATAGCAAAAAAATTAAATAAAAATAAACAAATCAATCTAAAATATATTTTATACAACCTCAACTCATATGGGACTACCCCCTGAATTTAAGCATATTAATGAGGGGAGGAAAAGAAACTAACAAGGATTTTCTTAGTAGCGGCGAGCGAAAAGAAAATAGTTCAGCACTAAGTCACTTTGTCTATATGGCAAATGTGAGATGCAGTGTATGGAATATCTTAATATCTAGTATGAGAAATTAACGATTTAAGTCCTTCTTAAATGAGGCCATTTACCCATAGAGGGTGCCAGGCCCGTATAACGTTAATGATTACTAGAAAGATATTTCCAAAGAGTCGTGTTGCTTGATAGTGCAGCACTAAGTGGGTGGTAAACTCCATCTAAAACTAAATATAACCATGAGACCGATAGTAAACAAGTACCGTGAGGGAAAGTTGAAAAGAACTCTGAATAGAGAGTTAAATAGTACGTGAAACTGCTTAGAGGTTAAGCCCGATGAACCTGAATATCCATTATGAAAAATTCATCATTATAACTGTAGTATTTAATTTTAAATATTATAGTAATAGTGTGCATTTTTTTCATATAAGGACATTGTAATCTATTAACATAATAAAATATTTATCAAAAGATCATTGGTTTTTAAGTTTATTCAAATTAATTTGCTTTTAGCTTATTAACATAGAATAATTACTGATGATTTGATAAAGTGTTGATAGATTTTATTATATATAATGCTAAAATTCTTTTGAATTTTACAATAATATTATTATCATTGATTTTAATATTAATTGTATGCATTTATATGATTAACAATGCGAAAGATTCAGGATACCTTCGGGACCCGTCTTGAAACACGGACCAAGGAGTCTAACATATGTGCAAGTCATTGGGTTATATTAAACCTAATGGCGAAATTAACTTAACTGTATTAATAATGGGATTAATTTTTAATGTATTACATTATTAATTCAATCCCGGGGCGTTCCATATAGTTATGTATAATGATAATTTATTATTATTTATACCTCTAACTGGAGCGTACCTTGAGCATATATGCTGTGACCCGAAAGATGGTGAACTATACTTGATCAGGTTGAAGTCAGGGGAAACCCTGATGGAAGACCGAAACAGTTCTGACGTGCAAATCGATTGTCAGAATTGAGTATAGGGGCGAAAGACCAATCGAACCATCTAGTAGCTGGTTCCCTCCGAAGTTTCCCTCAGGATAGCTGGTGCATTTAAAAATTATGTAAAATAATCTTATCTGGTAAAGCGAATGATTAGAGGCCTTAGGGTCGAAACGACCTTAACCTATTCTCAAACTTTAAATGGGTAAGAACCTCACCTTTCTTGATATGAAGGTTGAGGTTATGATATAATGTGCCCAGTGGGCCACTTTTGGTAAGCAGAACTGGCGCTGTGGGATGAACCAAACGTAATGTTACGGTGCCTAAATTAACAACTCATGCAGATACCATGAAAGGCGTTGGTTGCTTAAAACAGCAGGACGGTGGACATGGAAGTCGTAATCCGCTAAGGAGTGTGTAACAACTCACCTGCCGAAGCAACTAGCCCTTAAAATGGATGGCGCTTAAGTTGTATACCTATACATTACC
>NW_027212754.1:305000-313406 GCF_042242935.1 Bactrocera oleae | reverse complement strand
GCGTCGCACTTTGCCTACGACCGCCTGCAGTCGCTCCTTCAGAATCGCTAAGTGTGGAGTAAAGCACATTCTTTCACTCATGGTCAGCCCCAGGTATTTGACTTGCGTCACATACCTGATGCTGACCCCATTCACCTTGACAATCGGTGGACGAACCGGCGACAATCTGCCCTTAAGCAGCATTGTCACCGTTTTGTCCATCGATATGTCTACCCCCACACCTAAACCCCAACTATTTACAATTTCTAAAAATTGTCCTCCCGCCCGCTCTAACTCAAATCGCGATCGACCTTCAACCAAAAGAAGAAGGTCGTCCGCATACGCACAACATTTACAGAGGGGTTCGAGCTGTCCAAGCAGAGAGTCCATCATGAGGTTCCAAATATATGGACCGCAGATGGATCCCTGCGGGCAGCCACGAACCACTCCGATCTCCACACTCCCATTCATTCCGACTAGAGAGGCTTTTCTGTCCGAAAAGTAACTCCGCCAAAGAGTAATTTCCGGACAGCCGAGCTCCTCCAGCCGTTGCAACACTCGATCCCAGCTTAGGTAATCAAATGCCCCCTTGAAGTCAACAAATATGCCAAGGACATATTTGTTGACATTCTCCCTAACAGCACCCTGAACGTAGAACCACGCATCCTCTACACTGCGTCCTTTCCTGAACCCATACTGCCTATCCGACCACATACCCCGCGTTAGCTCCTGAAGCCGTTCCACCATAACTCTTTCCAGCACTTTTCCAAGTACTGGAAGGAGACTGATGCCCCGATAAGAGCGAGGATCACTCCTGATCTTATCAGGGGACTTCAGGAGAGGTACAACCCTAGCAATTTTCCACTCGCGTGGAAAATAACCCTCCCACACGCACTTATCATAAATGGCCTCCAAGTATTCAGGAATGAACTTCCACAAGCTTTTGCACATCTCACCGTTCAAACCATCAAAACCTGGGGACCGTTTAGACCTGACCAGGCCAAAGGCGTACCCCAACTCTCCATCGTCTAATGGAGGGACAGGTACCTCTTGTGCTTGAGGTACCCGAACCTCCGCCCTAGGAAAGAACGCTCCTAACAAAGCCCCCGCACACTCTCTCCACGTTGATAACATAGTGTCACCAACGCGGAGAGAGGTGATATCCTCCCTCTTACGACCCCGGCAGATCCTATAGACCTGACCCCACGGGTCGTCCCTATTCTCACTCACGAAATTCCTCCACTCCTCTTCTTTAACTTTTACTAACATATCCTTATATTCCCTAGCCGCACAACTAAGTTCATGCCTAAGCTGGGACAGCCTGTCAGAATTGGACCGCCGAGCGCGTTGAAACTTTCGCCTCAATCGCCTGACAGTCCTCCTCTTCAAGGTTAGCTCATGCGTCCACCACCTAATTTTCCTAACCATAAAACTTTCACACTTTCTAAATACCCTATCATTTACCCCCCACACTACCTCATAAAGACGAGCAATCTGCTCATCAACCCCCAAATCCTCAAACGCTCTAAGCGGTATACCCAATACCGCTTCCCTGACAGATCGTCCATATTGGTTCCAGTCGATACCAGAGGTACGCCATCGCCGCAATGGACTCTCATACAGAGAGGGAGGGGATTTGGGAGTAACCATAATTTGGATCAAATTATGATCACTCAATCCCCACCCTCCCTTAACCTCCCATCTAACTACGAACGCCCTATCTGCTGCCTGATTCATAAGCGTCACGTCAATGTCACTCACGCCCCCAGGCCCATCAAACGTGTACCATTCACTCGGCTCATTCACAATGTGGAGGTTTTTAGCCACCACCCATTCACTTAATGCCTCGCCTCGACTGTGGCTTTGATATCCAGACGAATGCCGGGATACCTTACTAAACCACATCGAAGACGAGGCATTCGCATCCAGCCCTAGGATAAATGGGCTACTACTCGCAAGTAGTAGTAGCTTATCCATGTAGCCCAGGTAGGGCTCTAGGGGCTCGCTAAATTTGCAGTACAAACTAGCTACGATCAGCCTACCGAACTCCCCCTCTATCGCGACACATACACCCAGTTGTGAGGAATCCACAACTACACAATCGTAGTTGGGATCACTCACAACAATTGCAGCATTAGCCCCAAGGTCCGTGAAGACCTTGAAACTCCCAGGAAGACCCCGAACCACACCATTGGTGGCGTAGGGCTCCTGGAGTAAGGCAATGCCGCACCTCCCCTCAGTCATACACCCCCCCAACTCACACATTACGGCATACGCCCCCTGGCAGTTTAACTGTATTATTCCCCCCATCAGTGTCTGGCGAGGGCGCGCTCAACAATGCCACAGTATATGGGGCAGACAGCCGACATCATAAGATGCCCAGCTGGTCTACCCTTGAATGCACAGTTGCGGCAATGGAGTGCATTGACGCAACTGGCAGCTCTGTGGCCTTCCTGACCGCACCTCCGGCAGACATCTGATTTGGCCCTACACACAGCCACTCTATGGTCGAAACTCATACACCGGAAGCAGCCAGCAACGGGGCTATCCGGTCGCACCCGGAAGGAGAACCACTTGATGTAGCACCTACCTGCCTCCAGGAGGGCGGACATCATTTTGTCCGTACCCTCAAGGACGACATTGGTGCTACCATCAGGGGCAACCTTCCAGGGGCGACTGACCATCCTTACGTCAGACCTCTGGGACGCCGGGCTGAAATCCTGAAGGTTCAGCCGGAGTAACTCTTCCATGAACTCATCATGGGAGATCTCCGTATGAACCCCCTGGACCACAACCCGAGGACCCAACTTCCGGTTGACAGTCACGTCCAACCCCACCTCCCCGAATTTCGCGTTCATCGCAACTTTCTCCCTCTCTAAAACAGAGGGAGTGCGGATAACCGCCCCACCACCCTTAATTGGCCTAACCTCGTGGATCCTTACCCCCAGGGAAGGACCCACCTCCTTTACTACTTTTTTAATGACTTCCTCAGAGGAAGCTGCAGGCCCCTTACTCCTAACCACAACGGACCAGGTCTCAACAGGCTTCTGCGCCACCGGTGCAATCGCCTCCAGTACAGGTGCTGGGGGCGGAGGCATCGGTGCCGATGGAGCCGGCATTGACCTGCTCGGCGGCGAGGAGTGTCCCCCACAGCTTCCTCTAAGGGCGTCTACTTGACCACGAAGATGGGCATTCTCGGTTACAACCGTCATCAGGAGTGCCTCGTAATTCGAGGCAAGCTCCATCAGCCCCTTCGCGATCCCTATATCAAAATTCTCGGCCCCAAAAACTATTCCGCTAAGTTCCGCCGAAATTTTTTTTATAGCCGCTACATGGCTCACCGCACCACCCCCGACAATAACCGCGCTCCCTTTAGCAGCGTCTTTTTTGCCCGCACTACTTTTTCTCGCGCTCGCCTTATTTTCTCCCGTCTTTTTCGCGCCCTCGTCACCCCGCACGAGACCAACTTCGCCAGCGCCCGATTTCTGCGCAGCCACATCTGCTGCACCCTCGCCCGACTTTGCGGAGTGAACAGCCACTTTTTCAGCGGTGTCACCCTTACCGCAACCGCAACCACTACCGCTCCCGCCCTCTTCACCCCCCGTTTCACCCGCCGACCCCAAACGCGCCTTCTGCCGTGGCGGGGACCTTACCGATGGCCCCGTCATCTCGTCACCCGAAGTGTCGACCGTAACAGTTGATGGCCCCGACTCTTCGCTTCCAGCGAGGGACTTAACCCTCCTCCTCCGTGGTGGAGGCATCTTAGCCTTCGGACTTCGCCTTTCGGTAGGCTGATCCGCCAAGCGTACCACTGACGCAGATGGAACTCGTTCAAGCAAGACCCCGAAACAGCCGTCCGCCACGTACGTGCGACTGAACGCGCTGAAAAAAAGTGTCGCAAGCGCAGACCCGCTCTGTAGCAGCGACGACCCAAGCGGACGATTAAAGCGTTCTCGCAAGGGTACAGCCCACAACTCCAACCAAATGGTCTGGACAAAGGTCACTCAATTGACCGCCGGACGGAACAAGTCCCCGTAACGGTTGCGAGTCAACCGATGTGGCGCTGAACCGAATCGATCCGTGGGCTAAACGCACACTACTACGACCGTTTGTCTGCACAGGATTCACTATCTCCAACACTGGGACAGCCGCCGGTACCTGTCGAGCAATCCTGCTCAGGACTTGTTGACACTGACCAACTGAACGCCAGATGCCCAACACAGCACTCCAAACAAGCAGTCCAGCCGGCAAACAATGCCAACAACACAGCACTAAACTGGAACTGTGCAAAAAGTTCCACAACAACAACAACCACGTTGCGGTAGTACCTAAAGGTACAGTACACAATATTAAAAATATGTACTTACCGCTACTTAATATGCCCACGCCAAAAATTTCCCAAAAACGCTCAATTCGTGCCCTAGCACGAAAAACCACACACGCGGTCCCGTAACCGAGCAAAAACAATTTCCAGCGAATACCCGCACAAAACGAAATTCCACGGAAATCGCAACAACAATTTTCACACCCGCCAAGCAACGGTGCCAACTCACTCGCGTAAACAAATACCGCACAAAAGAGAATCGAAAAAAAATCACTAATTAATCGCAACGATGCGCACGCACGTCTATTCGCGTCGGAATCCAAACAACGAATCAGTAGATAGGGACAGAGGGAATCTCGTTAATCCATTCATGCGCGTCACTAATTAGATGACGAGGCATTTGGCTACCTTAAGAGAGTCATAGTTACTCCCGCCGTTTACCCGCGCTTACTTGAATTTCTTCACTTTGACATTCAGAGCACTGGGCAGAAATCACATTGTGTCAACACCCGTTAGGGCCATCACAATGCTTTGTTTTAATTAGACAGTCGGATTCCCCAAGTCCGTGCCAGTTCTGAATTGATTGTTAATTGATAATCGTTATAATTTAAAAAAGTATCTATACAATAATAAATCCTTTAGAAATTTTAGCAAGAAAGTTCCACAATTGGCTACGTAACTACTATCCGGGGAACAAGAATCGAAATTCTCTATTTACCCAGAACGAGTACATAAACCATGGTATTGCTTCCCAATCAAGCCCGACTATCTCAATCTTCAGAGCCAATCCTTATCCCGAAGTTACGGATCTAATTTGCCGACTTCCCTTACCTACATTATTCTATCGACTAGAGACTCTTCACCTTGGAGACCAGCTGCGGATATTGGTACGGCCTGTTGAGAAGTTTGCGTAACCCCACCATAAATTTTCAAGGTCCGAGGAGAAAATATCGACACAACAGTAAATGTCATGCTCTTCTAGTCCATCTACCATATCTCTCTTCGAAAGACTTCCATGGTAGTACGACTATAAAACAGAAAAGAAAACTCTTCCGATACCTCTCGACGGCTTCTTTATGGTCGTTCCTGTTGCCAGGATGAGCACAAGGCCCATTTTTAATAACAAACGGATACTCAACAGGTTACGGAATTGGAACCGTATTCCCTTTCGTTCAAAATTATTCAAGTGTTTAATTACTATGGAATAAAAATTCATTCATTTCATTTCATTAAAACTTGAAAATTTTCGGCTTTCGCCTTGAACTTAGGACCGACTAACTCGTGATCAACCACTGTTCACACGAAACCCTTCTCCACTTCAGTCCTCCAAGGTCTCATTCGATTATTTGCTACTACCACCAAGATCTGTACCAATAGCGGCTCCATGCAGGCTTACGCCAAACACTTCTAAGCACACCATTGTACCCTCCTACTCACTAAAGTTTCAAAATTTATAATCCAACCGAAATTGTATTATAAATCATGTACTTTAGCGGTAATGTATAGGTATACAACTTAAGCGCCATCCATTTTAAGGGCTAGTTGCTTCGGCAGGTGAGTTGTTACACACTCCTTAGCGGATTACGACTTCCATGTCCACCGTCCTGCTGTTTTAAGCAACCAACGCCTTTCATGGTATCTGCATGAGTTGTTAATTTAGGCACCGTAACATTACGTTTGGTTCATCCCACAGCGCCAGTTCTGCTTACCAAAAGTGGCCCACTGGGCACATTATATCATAACCTCAACCTTCATATCAAGAAAGGTGAGGTTCTTACCCATTTAAAGTTTGAGAATAGGTTAAGGTCGTTTCGACCCTAAGACCTCTAATCATTCGCTTTACCAGATAAGATTATTTTACATAATTTTTAAATGCACCAGCTATCCTGAGGGAAACTTCGGAGGGAACCAGCTACTAGATGGTTCGATTGGTCTTTCGCCCCTATACTCAATTCTGACAATCGATTTGCACGTCAGAACTGTTTCGGTCTTCCATCAGGGTTTCCCCTGACTTCAACCTGATCAAGTATAGTTCACCATCTTTCGGGTCACAGCATATATGCTCAAGGTACGCTCCAGTTAGAGGTATAAATAATAATAAATTATCATTATACATAACTATATGGAACGCCCCGGGATTGAATTAATAATGTAATACATTAAAAATTAATCCCATTATTAATACAGTTAAGTTAATTTCGCCATTAGGTTTAATATAACCCAATGACTTGCACATATGTTAGACTCCTTGGTCCGTGTTTCAAGACGGGTCCCGAAGGTATCCTGAATCTTTCGCATTGTTAATCATATAAATGCATACAATTAATATTAAAATCAATGATAATAATATTATTGTAAAATTCAAAAGAATTTTAGCATTATATATAATAAAATCTATCAACACTTTATCAAATCATCAGTAATTATTCTATGTTAATAAGCTAAAAGCAAATTAATTTGAATAAACTTAAAAACCAATGATCTTTTGATAAATATTTTATTATGTTAATAGATTACAATGTCCTTATATGAAAAAAATGCACACTATTACTATAATATTTAAAATTAAATACTACAGTTATAATGATGAATTTTTCATAATGGATATTCAGGTTCATCGGGCTTAACCTCTAAGCAGTTTCACGTACTATTTAACTCTCTATTCAGAGTTCTTTTCAACTTTCCCTCACGGTACTTGTTTACTATCGGTCTCATGGTTATATTTAGTTTTAGATGGAGTTTACCACCCACTTAGTGCTGCACTATCAAGCAACACGACTCTTTGGAAATATCTTTCTAGTAATCATTAACGTTATACGGGCCTGGCACCCTCTATGGGTAAATGGCCTCATTTAAGAAGGACTTAAATCGTTAATTTCTCATACTAGATATTAAGATATTCCATACACTGCATCTCACATTTGCCATATAGACAAAGTGACTTAGTGCTGAACTATTTTCTTTTCGCTCGCCGCTACTAAGAAAATCCTTGTTAGTTTCTTTTCCTCCCCTCATTAATATGCTTAAATTCAGGGGGTAGTCCCATATGAGTTGAGGTTGTATAAAATATATTTTAGATTGATTTGTTTATTTTTATTTAATTTTTTTGCTATTTGCTATTTTAAAGAAATATATTTTTATATCTTGATTACTCAATATTATTCAATCTTTTCATCCCTTTTTAACATTCATAATATAATAATTAATAAAATTAACAACATTATTCCTCCACATATTATATATTTTTTTTTATTATAAATTTTTCTCAATACAATAGAGTGAATTAATTCTAGAATAAAAATTTATTTTATGCTAGACATTCCTCTTATGTATTATTTAATATAATTTAAATAATGTTGAAAATTTTTTCTTTTATGGGAATACTAAGATTCTCATTTATCATAAATTTTCGTTCAAATATGAGGTATTCAAGAATATATTTTCTATATTTCTTTTTATGCTATTAATATTATGGATTGAAAAATACAATCCAATAATATGCCATATGCTTAAATTCTATTAATTGACTAAAAGAATAAGCAACTAATTTAGCATAGTCTTACAACCCTCAACCATATGTAGTCCAAGCAGCACTTTAAAATTAATTAAAGTACATAACAGCATGGACCGCAATATGCGTTCAAAATGTCGATGTTCATGTGTCCTGCAGTTCACACGATGACGCACAGTTTGCTGCGTTCTTCATCGACCCATGAGCCGAGTGATCCACCGCTTAGAGTGATAATTTTTTTGTATTTTTTTAATTCAAAGTCAAAGAATTTTAATTTATTGAAAGTATTAATAATTAATCAATAATAAATTTTTAATACATAAGTTTAAAACATCTTTCAATAAATTGTAATTTTAAACCCAAACATTTGCAGCTGCGCATGTCTTAGGTCAACAAAAACAGTAATACCTTTTATATATTATTTTCTTCTCTATTTGTGCGTTTTCTTTTTTTAAATTTTTCAACATGTTTTTAATCACAAATAGAAAATACCATAAAAAAAAGGTATTACACACGTTAATGTGAACAAGTTAACTTATCATTTATAATATTTTATATAAATATCACAATTAAATATTATTTTCTATATAAA
>NW_027212754.1:297500-302500 GCF_042242935.1 Bactrocera oleae | reverse complement strand
TTATTATTTAATTATTATGTAAGAACGATATTTCTTCTTATATTGGCAAAATTTTCAAATAATATCATTCTATACATTTTACTTTATTTCAATGCATATAGTAATATATATACCTTTTTTTAAGAGTATATACATTTTTTTCTTGATTTGAAATTAATAATTTCAAATTCTATTATATTTATTTCAATAATAAATATATGATAAAAAGTATTTTCGGGTGCAACACATTAATATTTTATTTTATTTAAAAACCATCCTTTTACACATATATTTTATGAGTAAATATTAGAATAGCTCACAAATAAAACTAAAATATTGTTTAATATTTATTTCTACAATATGTTAGTATAGAATAATAGATTTTTTATGATTTTGTATAAAACAAAATCTATTTCTATTTAAACTAACTGTAGGAAACCAGGAATAAAAAACGCTCATTATATACAATATGTTAGTACAGAATATAGAGTTTTGTATAAAACAAAATCTATTTCTATTTAAACTAACTGTATAAAAACCAGGAATAAAAAACGCTCATTATATACAATATGTTAGTACAGAATATAGAGTTTTGTATAAAACAAAATCTATTTCTATTTAAACTAACTGTATAAAAACCAGGAATAAAAAACGCTCATTATATACAATATGTTAGTACAGAATATAGAATTTTGTATAAAACAAAATCTATTTCTATTTAAACTAACTGTATAAAAACCAGGAATAAAAAACGCTATTATATACAATATGTTAGTACAGAATATAGAGTTTTGTATAAAACAAAATCTATTTCTATTTAAACTAACTGTATAAAAACCAGGAATAAAAAACGCTCATTATATACAATATGTTAGTACAGAATATAGAGTTTTGTATAAAACAAAATCTATTTCTATTTAAACTAACTGTATAAAAACCAGGAATAAAAAGGCACACAAAATCAACTTTCATTTTCATATTTACTTAAAAATACATATAAAGTAAAAAATATTTCCATATAAATACTAAGTAAATAAAGTCATACAAGTATGAAAATTTTCATACAAGTACTAAATACATAAATCATATAAGTATAGTAATATTCATACTTATAAGTATTTAAAAACAATTTCTTACTAATAAACTAACATAATGAATTCAAATATATAAAAGTATAATACATTTCCTAGCAGTAAAAAATTTTCATATAAGTACTAAATGTATAAAGTCTATGAAGTAATAAATTTTCATATAAGTACTATTTCAGTATATGTCAATTTGAGCAGATTTGTGCAAATTTGTTATAAATGTTCTCTCCCATGTTGACGTTACCAACCCGAAAATATATGGAAAAATTCTTTTAACCTATTTAAAATTTAAAAACTCATATATACGTGGGTAATTTATATCATTTTCAAATATCGTCATGGTCATAATACAACTAATAACATCAAAAGTATTTTTACAATCGATTTTTTTTTTAAATTTTTAACTTGTATGACTTCATATTTAATACTTATATGAAAATTTATTACTTCATAGACTTTATACATTTAATACTTATATGAAAATTTATTACTTCATAGACTTTATACATTTAATACTTATATGAAAATTCATTACTTCATAGACTTTATATTTTTTATACTTATATAAAAATTTATTACTTCATAGACTTTATATTTTACTTCATAGACTTTATACATTTAATACTCATATGAAAATTTATTACTTCATAGACTTTATATATTTACTACTTATATGAAAATTTATTACTTCATAGACTTTATACAATTAATACTTATATGAAAATTTATTACTTCATAGACTTTATACAATTAATACTTATATGAAAATTTATTACTTCATAGACTTTATACAATTAATACTTATATGAAAATTTATTACTTCATAGACTTTATACAATTAATACTTATATGAAAATTTATTACTTCATAGACTTTATACATTTAATACTTATATGAAAATTCATTACTTCATAGACTTTATATTTTTTATACTTATATAAAAATTTATTACTTCATAGACTTTATATTTTACTTCATAGACTTTATACATTTAATACTTATATGAAAATTTATTACTTCATAGATTTTATATATTTACTACTTATATGAAAATTTATTACTTCATAGACTTTATACATTTAGTACTTATATGAAAATTTATTACTTCATAGACTTTATACAATTAATACTTATATGAAAATTTATTACTTCATAGACTTTATACAATTAATACTTATATGAAAATTTATTACTTCATAGACTTTATACATTTAATACTCATATGAAAATTTATTACTTCATAGACTTTATATATTTACTACTTATATGAAAATTTATTACTTCATAGACTTTATACAATTAATACTTATATGAAAATTTATTACTTCATAGACTTTATACAATTAATACTTATATGAAAATTTATTACTTCATAGACTTTATACAATTAATACTTATATGAAAATTTATTACTTCATAGACTTTATACAATTAATACTTATATGAAAATTTATTACTTCATAGATTTTATACATTTAATACTTATATGAAAATTCATTACTTCATAGACTTTATATTTTTTATACTTATATAAAAATTTATTACTTCATAGACTTTATATTTTACTTCATAGACTTTATACATTTAATACTTATATGAAAATTTATTACTTCATAGATTTTATATATTTACTACTTATATGAAAATTTATTACTTCATAGACTTTATACAATTAATACTTATATGAAAATTTATTACTTCATAGACTTTATACAATTAATACTTATATGAAAATTTATTACTTCATAGACTTTATACAATTAATACTTATATGAAAATTTATTACTTCATAGACTTTATACAATTAATACTTATATGAAAATTTATTATTTCATAGACTTTATACAATTAATACTTATATGAAAATTTATTACTTCATAGACTTTATACAATTAATACTTATATGAAAATTTATTACTTCATAGACTTTATACAATTAATACTTATATGAAAATTTATTACTTCATAGACTTTATACAATTAATACTTATATGAAAATTTATTACTTCATAGACTTTATACAATTAATACTTATATGAAAATTTATTACTTCATAGACTTTATACAATTAATACTTATATGAAAATTTATTACTTCATAGACTTTATACAATTAATACTTATATGAAAATTTATTACTTCATAGACTTTATACAATTAATACTTATATGAAAATTTATTACTTCATAGACTTTATACAATTAATACTTATATGAAAATTTATTACTTCATAGACTTTATACAATTAATACTTATATGAAAATTTATTACTTCATAGACTTTATACATTTAATACTTATATGAAAATTCATTACTTCATAGACTTTATATTTTTTATACTTATATAAAAATTTATTACTTCATAGACTTTATATTTTACTTCATAGACTTTATACATTTAATACTTATATGAAAATTTATTACTTCATAGACTTTATATATTTACTACTTATATGAAAATTTATTACTTCATAGACTTTATACATTTAGTACTTATATGAAAATTTATTACTTCATAGACTTTATATTTTACTTCATAGACTTTATACATTTAATACTTATATGAAAATTTATTACTTCATAGACTTTATACAATTAATACTTATATGAAAATTTATTACTTCATAGACTTTATACAATTAATACTTATATGAAAATTTATTACTTCATAGACTTTATATATTTACTACTTATATGAAAATTTATTACTTCATAGACTTTATACATTTAGTACTTATATGAAAATTTATTACTTCATAGACTTTATACAATTAATACTTATATGAAAATTTATTACTTCATAGACTTTATATATTTACTACTTATATGAAAATTTATTACTTCATAGACTTTATACATTTAGTACTTATATGAAAATTTATTACTTCATAGACTTTATACAATTAATACTTATATGAAAATTTATTACTTCATAGACTTTATACAATTAATACTTATATGAAAATTTATTACTTCATAGACTTTATACAATTAATACTTATATGAAAATTTATTACTTCATAGACTTTATATATTTACTACTTATATGAAAATTTATTACTTCATAGACTTTATACATTTAGTACTTATATGAAAATTTATTACTTCATAGACTTTATACAATTAATACTTATATGAAAATTTATTACTTCATAGACTTTATACAATTAATACTTATATGAAAATTTATTACTTCATAGACTTTATACAATTAATACTTATATGAAAATTTATTACTTCATAGACTTTATACATTTAATACTTATATGAAAATTTATTACTTCATAGACTTTATACAATTAATACTTATATGAAAATTCATTACTTCATAGACTTTATATTTTTTATACTTATATAAAAATTTATTACTTCATAGACTTTATATTTTACTTCATAGACTTTATACATTTAATACTTATATGAAAATTTATTACTTCATAGACTTTATATATTTACTACTTATATGAAAATTTATTACTTCATAGATTTTATACATTTAGTACTTATATGAAAATTTATTACTTCATAGACTTTATACAATTAATACTTATATGAAAATTTATTACTTCATAGACTTTATACAATTAATACTTATATGAAAATTTATTACTTCATAGACTTTATACAATTAATACTTATATGAAAATTTATTACTTCATAGACTTTATATATTTACTACTTATATGAAAATTTATTACTTCATAGACTTTATACATTTAGTACTTATATGAAAATTTATTACTTCATAGACTTTATGCAATTAATACTTATATGAAAATTTATTACTTCATAGACTTTATATATTTACTACTTATATGAAAATTTATTACTTCATAGACTTTATACATTTAATACTTATATGAAAATTCACTACTTCTTCATTTAATATTGCAAGCAAAGTATTTTGGTTAACATTTTTATTTTCATGTTATTA
>NW_027212754.1:282500-292500 GCF_042242935.1 Bactrocera oleae | reverse complement strand
GCCCCTATACTCAATTCTGACAATCGATTTGCACGTCAGAACTGTTTCGGTCTTCCATCAGGGTTTCCCCTGACTTCAACCTGATCAAGTATAGTTCACCATCTTTCGGGTCACAGCATATATGCTCAAGGTACGCTCCAGTTAGAGGTATAAATAATAATAAATTATCATTATACATAACTATATGGAACGCCCCGGGATTGAATTAATAATGTAATACATTAAAAATTAATCCCATTATTAATACAGTTAAGTTAATTTCGCCATTAGGTTTAATATAACCCAATGACTTGCACATATGTTAGACTCCTTGGTCCGTGTTTCAAGACGGGTCCCGAAGGTATCCTGAATCTTTCGCATTGTTAATCATATAAATGCATACAATTAATATTAAAATCAATGATAATAATATTATTGTAAAATTCAAAAGAATTTTAGCATTATATATAATAAAATCTATCAACACTTTATCAAATCATCAGTAATTATTCTATGTTAATAAGCTAAAAGCAAATTAATTTGAATAAACTTAAAAACCAATGATCTTTTGATAAATATTTTATTATGTTAATAGATTACAATGTCCTTATATGAAAAAAATGCACACTATTACTATAATATTTAAAATTAAATACTACAGTTATAATGATGAATTTTTCATAATGGATATTCAGGTTCATCGGGCTTAACCTCTAAGCAGTTTCACGTACTATTTAACTCTCTATTCAGAGTTCTTTTCAACTTTCCCTCACGGTACTTGTTTACTATCGGTCTCATGGTTATATTTAGTTTTAGATGGAGTTTACCACCCACTTAGTGCTGCACTATCAAGCAACACGACTCTTTGGAAATATCTTTCTAGTAATCATTAACGTTATACGGGCCTGGCACCCTCTATGGGTAAATGGCCTCATTTAAGAAGGACTTAAATCGTTAATTTCTCATACTAGATATTAAGATATTCCATACACTGCATCTCACATTTGCCATATAGACAAAGTGACTTAGTGCTGAACTATTTTCTTTTCGCTCGCCGCTACTAAGAAAATCCTTGTTAGTTTCTTTTCCTCCCCTCATTAATATGCTTAAATTCAGGGGGTAGTCCCATATGAGTTGAGGTTGTATAAAATATATTTTAGATTGATTTGTTTATTTTTATTTAATTTTTTTGCTATTTGCTATTTTAAAGAAATATATTTTTATATCTTGATTACTCAATATTATTCAATCTTTTCATCCCTTTTTAACATTCATAATATAATAATTAATAAAATTAACAACATTATTCCTCCACATATTATATATTTTTTTTTATTATAAATTTTTCTCAATACAATAGAGTGAATTAATTCTAGAATAAAAATTTATTTTATGCTAGACATTCCTCTTATGTATTATTTAATATAATTTAAATAATGTTGAAAATTTTTTCTTTTATGGGAATACTAAGATTCTCATTTATCATAAATTTTCGTTCAAATATGAGGTATTCAAGAATATATTTTCTATATTTCTTTTTATGCTATTAATATTATGGATTGAAAAATACAATCCAATAATATGCCATATGCTTAAATTCTATTAATTGACTAAAAGAATAAGCAACTAATTTAGCATAGTCTTACAACCCTCAACCATATGTAGTCCAAGCAGCACTTTAAAATTAATTAAAGTACATAACAGCATGGACCGCAATATGCGTTCAAAATGTCGATGTTCATGTGTCCTGCAGTTCACACGATGACGCACAGTTTGCTGCGTTCTTCATCGACCCATGAGCCGAGTGATCCACCGCTTAGAGTGATAATTTTTTTGTATTTTTTTAATTCAAAGTCAAAGAATTTTAATTTATTGAAAGTATTAATAATTAATCAATAATAAATTTTTAATACATAAGTTTAAAACATCTTTCAATAAATTGTAATTTTAAACCCAAACATTTGCAGCTGCGCATGTCTTAGGTCAACAAAAACAGTAATACCTTTTATATATTATTTTCTTCTCTATTTGTGCGTTTTCTTTTTTTAAATTTTTCAACATGTTTTTAATCACAAATAGAAAATACCATAAAAAAAAGGTATTACACACGTTAATGTGAACAAGTTAACTTATCATTTATAATATTTTATATAAATATCACAATTAAATATTATTTTCTATATAAATAATAAGTACAGCTATATGTTTAAAGGTTTTTTTATTGCGTTCAAATACAATGTATGCGAAGTTCACAATATAATATATATTGTCATAATGCATTACAAGGAGTTAAAAAAAAAAAAAAAACAGAAAAACATTCAAAACATTGTATAATTCAAAACATTTTGAATGAAAAGAACAAAAAGAAAACTTTTTTTTCTTTTTTATTCTTTTTTTTTATTTTGTTTTTATATAATTATTTTTTTTTCTTTTCGGATAGGAACACAATAATGATCCTTCCGCAGGTTCACCTACGGAAACCTTGTTACGACTTTTACTTCCTCTAAATAATCAAGTTCGGTCAACTTTTGCGAAACAACCGTGAAACACAAGGCGTCACAGTGATCACGTCCGGAGACCTCACTAAATAATTCAATCGGTAGTAGCGACGGGCGGTGTGTACAAAGGGCAGGGACGTAATCAATGCGAGTTAATGACTCACACTTACTGGGAATTCCAAGTTCATGTGAACAGTTTCAGTTCACAATCCCAAGCATGAAAGTGGTTCAGCGGTTTACCCGGACCTCTCGGTCTAGGAAATACACGTTGATACTTTCATTGTAGCGCGCGTGCAGCCCAGGACATCTAAGGGCATCACAGACCTGTTATTGCTCAATCTCGTTACTGCTAGACGCAATTTGTCCATTTAAGAAGCTAGTGTCCTTATAATGGGACAAACCAACAGGTACGACTCCACTTATATAAACACATTCAAACACTTGTACATTCAAGATGAACGCATGAATGAAGGCTATATAAGCTTCAACACCATAATCCTGAAAGCATCTATTTAATATATTTGAGTCTCGTTCGTTATCGGAATTAACCAGACAAATCACTCCACGAACTAAGAACGGCCATGCACCACCACCCATAGATTCGAGAAAGAGCTATCATTCTGTCTTACACGCTTATGTTCGGACCTGGTAAGTTTTCCCGTGTTGAGTCAAATTAAGCCGCAGGCTCCACTCCTGGTGGTGCCCTTCCGTCAATTCCTTTAAGTTTCAGCTTTGCAACCATACTTCCCCCGGAGCCCAAAAGCTTTGGTTTCCCGGGAAGCGACTGAGAGAGCCATAGTAGTAGCTACACCCAATTGCTAGCTGGCATCGTTTATGGTTAGAACTAGGGCGGTATCTGATCGCCTTCGAACCTCTAACTTTCGTTCTTGATTAATGAAAACATCTTTGGCAAATGCTTTCGCTTAAGTTAGTCTTACGACGGTCCAAGAATTTCACCTCTCGCGTCGTAATACTAATGCCCCCAAACTGCTTCTATTAATCATTACCTCTTGATCTAAAAACCAATGAAAGTAGAACAGAGGTCTTATTTCATTATTCCATGCACAAAATATTCAGGCATTTGGAGCCTGCTTTAAGCACTCTAATTTGTTCAAAGTAATTGTACCGGCCCACAACAACACTCGATGAAGAGCACTGAAGCAGGTTTAAATAGGAGGAATATATAAAAAATACATTGTATTAATTATATATAAGAACTCCACCGGTAATACGCTTACATACATAAGGTAATGTACATACCACAATTATAGTTGTACTACCCGTATGAAGCACAAATTCAACTACGAACGTTTTAACCGCAACAACTTTAATATACGCTATTGGAGCTGGAATTACCGCGGCTGCTGGCACCAGACTTGCCCTCCAATAGGTCCTTGTTAAAGGATTTAAAGTGTACTCATTCCAATTACAGGGCCTCGGATATGAGTCCTGTATTGTTATTTTTCGTCACTACCTCCCCGAACTGGGAGTGGGTAATTTACGCGCCTGCTGCCTTCCTTAGATGTGGTAGCCGTTTCTCAGGCTCCCTCTCCGGAATCGAACCCTGATTCCCCGTTACCCGTTGCAACCATGGTAGTCCTAGATACTACCATCAAAAGTTGATAGGGCAGACATTTGAAAGATCTGTCGTCGGTACGAGACCATACGATCTGCAAGTTATCTAGAGTTCAACCAATATAACGATCGAATAATCGCTTGGTTTTAGCCTAATAAAAGCACACGTTCCAAAAGGTCCGTGTTTATTTTGCATGTATTAGCTCTAGAATTACCACAGTTATCCAAGTAACTGTTAACGATCTATGGAACCATAACTGATATAATGAGCCTTTTGCGGTTTCACTTTTAATTTGTTTGTACTTAGACATGCATGGCTTAATCTTTGAGACAAGCATATAACTACTGGCAGGATCAACCAGAATAATATATATTTCTTTTTTATATAAATTTTTTATATTATATAAAAGTTTAAAATGATATTTTCTTATTTGAAAATTATACACAAATACACAAAACATAAAAACATTTACAATATACACAACAATTTTTCTATGTTTCTTTCTTTATTATATTTTTTTTCATTATATTTCATTTCTATTGTGTGATTTTGTAATGGATTTTTTTAATTTTTGTTTTGGTATCGTGAAAAGAATTTTCGTTCTCTATACATATTATTATTTAATTATTATGTAAGAACGATATTTCTTCTTATATTGGCAAAATTTTCAAATAATATCATTCTATACATTTTACTTTATTTCAATGCATATAGTAATATATATACCTTTTTTTAAGAGTATATACATTTTTTTCTTGATTTGAAATTAATAATTTCAAATTCTATTATATTTATTTCAATAATAAATATATGATAAAAAGTATTTTCGGGTGCAACACATTAATATTTTATTTTATTTAAAAACCATCCTTTTACACATATATTTTATGAGTAAATATTAGAATAGCTCACAAATAAAACTAAAATATTGTTTAATATTTATTTCTACAATATGTTAGTATAGAATAATAGATTTTTTATGTTTTTGTATAAAACAAAATCTATTTCTATTTAAACTAACTGTAGGAAACCAGGAATAAAAAACGCTCATTATATACAATATGTTAGTACAGAATATAGAGTTTTGTATAAAACAAAATCTATTTCTATTTAAACTAACTGTATAAAAACCAGGAATAAAAAACGCTCATTATATACAATATGTTAGTACAGAATATAGAGTTTTGTATAAAACAAAATCTATTTCTATTTAAACTAACTGTATAAAAACCAGGAATAAAAAACGCTCATTATATACAATATGTTAGTACAGAATATAGAATTTTGTATAAAACAAAATCTATTTCTATTTAAACTAACTGTATAAAAACCAGGAATAAAAAACGCTATTATATACAATATGTTAGTACAGAATATAGAGTTTTGTATAAAACAAAATCTATTTCTATTTAAACTAACTGTATAAAAACCAGGAATAAAAAACGCTCATTATATACAATATGTTAGTACAGAATATAGAGTTTTGTATAAAACAAAATCTATTTCTATTTAAACTAACTGTATAAAAACCAGGAATAAAAAACGCTCATTATATACAATATGTTAGTACAGAATATAGAGTTTTGTATAAAACAAAATCTATTTCTATTTAAACTAACTGTATAAAAACCAGGAATAAAAAGGCACACAAAATCAACTTTCATTTTCATATTTACTTAAAAATACATATAAAGTAAAAAATATTTCCATATAAATACTAAGTAAATAAAGTCATACAAGTATGAAAATTTTCATACAAGTACTAAATACATAAATCATATAAGTATAGTAATATTCATACTTATAAGTATTTAAAAACAATTTCTTACTAATAAACTAACATAATGAATTCAAATATATAAAAGTATAATACATTTCCTAGCAGTAAAAAATTTTCATATAAGTACTAAATGTATAAAGTCTATGAAGTAATAAATTTTCATATAAGTACTATTTCAGTATATGTCAATTTGAGCAGATTTGTGCAAATTTGTTATAAATGTTCTCTCCCATGTTGACGTTACCAACCCGAAAATATATGGAAAAATTCTTTTAACCTATTTAAAATTTAAAAACTCATATATACGTGGGTAATTTATATCATTTTCAAATATCGTCATGGTCATAATACAACTAATAACATCAAAAGTATTTTTACAATCGATTTTTTTTTTAAATTTTTAACTTGTATGACTTCATATTTAATACTTATATGAAAATTTATTACTTCATAGACTTTATACATTTAATACTTATATGAAAATTTATTACTTCATAGACTTTATACATTTAATACTTATATGAAAATTCATTACTTCATAGACTTTATATTTTTTATACTTATATAAAAATTTATTACTTCATAGACTTTATATTTTACTTCATAGACTTTATACATTTAATACTCATATGAAAATTTATTACTTCATAGACTTTATATATTTACTACTTATATGAAAATTTATTACTTCATAGACTTTATACAATTAATACTTATATGAAAATTTATTACTTCATAGACTTTATACAATTAATACTTATATGAAAATTTATTACTTCATAGACTTTATACAATTAATACTTATATGAAAATTTATTACTTCATAGACTTTATACAATTAATACTTATATGAAAATTTATTACTTCATAGACTTTATACATTTAATACTTATATGAAAATTCATTACTTCATAGACTTTATATTTTTTATACTTATATAAAAATTTATTACTTCATAGACTTTATACATTTAATACTTATATGAAAATTTATTACTTCATAGATTTTATATATTTACTACTTATATGAAAATTTATTACTTCATAGACTTTATACATTTAGTACTTATATGAAAATTTATTACTTCATAGACTTTATACAATTAATACTTATATGAAAATTTATTACTTCATAGACTTTATACAATTAATACTTATATGAAAATTTATTACTTCATAGACTTTATACATTTAATACTCATATGAAAATTTATTACTTCATAGACTTTATATATTTACTACTTATATGAAAATTTATTACTTCATAGACTTTATACAATTAATACTTATATGAAAATTTATTACTTCATAGACTTTATACAATTAATACTTATATGAAAATTTATTACTTCATAGACTTTATACAATTAATACTTATATGAAAATTTATTACTTCATAGACTTTATACAATTAATACTTATATGAAAATTTATTACTTCATAGACTTTATACATTTAATACTTATATGAAAATTCATTACTTCATAGACTTTATATTTTTTATACTTATATAAAAATTTATTACTTCATAGACTTTATATTTTACTTCATAGACTTTATACATTTAATACTTATATGAAAATTTATTACTTCATAGATTTTATATATTTACTACTTATATGAAAATTTATTACTTCATAGACTTTATACAATTAATACTTATATGAAAATTTATTACTTCATAGACTTTATACAATTAATACTTATATGAAAATTTATTACTTCATAGACTTTATACAATTAATACTTATATGAAAATTTATTACTTCA
The DNA here is from genome assembly GCF_042242935.1 of Bactrocera oleae. Classification (NCBI taxonomy): domain Eukaryota; kingdom Metazoa; phylum Arthropoda; class Insecta; order Diptera; family Tephritidae; genus Bactrocera; species Bactrocera oleae. The sequence goes on along the minus strand of NW_027212754.1, from coordinate 284,898 downwards.
TAGACTTTATACAATTAATACTTATATGAAAATTTATTATTTCATAGACTTTATACAATTAATACTTATATGAAAATTTATTACTTCATAGACTTTATACAATTAATACTTATATGAAAATTTATTACTTCATAGACTTTATACAATTAATACTTATATGAAAATTTATTACTTCATAGACTTTATACAATTAATACTTATATGAAAATTTATTACTTCATAGACTTTATACAATTAATACTTATATGAAAATTTATTACTTCATAGACTTTATACAATTAATACTTATATGAAAATTTATTACTTCATAGACTTTATACAATTAATACTTATATGAAAATTTATTACTTCATAGACTTTATACAATTAATACTTATATGAAAATTTATTACTTCATAGACTTTATACAATTAATACTTATATGAAAATTTATTACTTCATAGACTTTATACAATTAATACTTATATGAAAATTTATTACTTCATAGACTTTATACAATTAATACTTATATGAAAATTTATTACTTCATAGACTTTATACATTTAATACTTATATGAAAATTCATTACTTCATAGACTTTATATTTTTTATACTTATATAAAAATTTATTACTTCATAGACTTTATATTTTACTTCATAGACTTTATACATTTAATACTTATATGAAAATTTATTACTTCATAGACTTTATATATTTACTACTTATATGAAAATTTATTACTTCATAGACTTTATACATTTAGTACTTATATGAAAATTTATTACTTCATAGACTTTATATTTTACTTCATAGACTTTATACATTTAATACTTATATGAAAATTTATTACTTCATAGACTTTATACAATTAATACTTATATGAAAATTTATTACTTCATAGACTTTATACAATTAATACTTATATGAAAATTTATTACTTCATAGACTTTATATATTTACTACTTATATGAAAATTTATTACTTCATAGACTTTATACATTTAGTACTTATATGAAAATTTATTACTTCATAGACTTTATACAATTAATACTTATATGAAAATTTATTACTTCATAGACTTTATATATTTACTACTTATATGAAAATTTATTACTTCATAGACTTTATACATTTAGTACTTATATGAAAATTTATTACTTCATAGACTTTATACAATTAATACTTATATGAAAATTTATTACTTCATAGACTTTATACAATTAATACTTATATGAAAATTTATTACTTCATAGACTTTATACAATTAATACTTATATGAAAATTTATTACTTCATAGACTTTATATATTTACTACTTATATGAAAATTTATTACTTCATAGACTTTATACATTTAGTACTTATATGAAAATTTATTACTTCATAGACTTTATACAATTAATACTTATATGAAAATTTATTACTTCATAGACTTTATACAATTAATACTTATATGAAAATTTATTACTTCATAGACTTTATACAATTAATACTTATATGAAAATTTATTACTTCATAGACTTTATACATTTAATACTTATATGAAAATTTATTACTTCATAGACTTTATACAATTAATACTTATATGAAAATTCATTACTTCATAGACTTTATATTTTTTATACTTATATAAAAATTTATTACTTCATAGACTTTATATTTTACTTCATAGACTTTATACATTTAATACTTATATGAAAATTTATTACTTCATAGACTTTATATATTTACTACTTATATGAAAATTTATTACTTCATAGATTTTATACATTTAGTACTTATATGAAAATTTATTACTTCATAGACTTTATACAATTAATACTTATATGAAAATTTATTACTTCATAGACTTTATACAATTAATACTTATATGAAAATTTATTACTTCATAGACTTTATACAATTAATACTTATATGAAAATTTATTACTTCATAGACTTTATACAATTAATACTTATATGAAAATTTATTACTTCATAGACTTTATATATTTACTACTTATATGAAAATTTATTACTTCATAGACTTTATACATTTAGTACTTATATGAAAATTTATTACTTCATAGACTTTATGCAATTAATACTTATATGAAAATTTATTACTTCATAGACTTTATATATTTACTACTTATATGAAAATTTATTACTTCATAGACTTTATACATTTAATACTTATATGAAAATTCACTACTTCTTCATTTAATATTGCAAGCAAAGTATTTTGGTTAACATTTTTATTTTCATGTTATTAAAACACTTGATATACTATTATACCATATTGTATAATATGATTTTAATTCAATTACTTTATTACTTTGGTATATTAAATGATAGTCGTTTGATAACAATCCCAACATTTACCTTATTTTCAATAAATATTGAAAACAAAGTTTTATGCGTTCAAATTTTTATTTTCAT
>NW_027212754.1:270000-272500 GCF_042242935.1 Bactrocera oleae | reverse complement strand
ATATAAGTACTAAATGTATAAAGTCTACGAAGTAATAAATTTTCATATAAGTACTATTTCAGTATATGTCAATTTGAGCAGATTTGTGCAAATTTGTTATAAATGTTCTCTCCCATGTTGACGTTACCAACCCGAAAATATATGGAAAAATTCTTTTAACCTATTTAAAATTTAAAAACTCATATATACGTGGGTAATTTATATCATTTTCAAATATCGTCATGGTCATAATACAACTAATAACATCAAAAGTATTTTTACAATCGATTTTTTTTTTAAATTTTTAACTTGTATGACTTCATATTTAATACTTATATGAAAATTTATTACTTCATAGACTTTATACATTTAATACTTATATGAAAATTTATTACTTCATAGACTTTATACATTTAATACTTATATGAAAATTCATTACTTCATAGACTTTATATTTTTTATACTTATATAAAAATTTATTACTTCATAGACTTTATATTTTACTTCATAGACTTTATACATTTAATACTCATATGAAAATTTATTACTTCATAGACTTTATATATTTACTACTTATATGAAAATTTATTACTTCATAGACTTTATACAATTAATACTTATATGAAAATTTATTACTTCATAGACTTTATACAATTAATACTTATATGAAAATTTATTACTTCATAGACTTTATACAATTAATACTTATATGAAAATTTATTACTTCATAGACTTTATACAATTAATACTTATATGAAAATTTATTACTTCATAGACTTTATACATTTAATACTTATATGAAAATTCATTACTTCATAGACTTTATATTTTTTATACTTATATAAAAATTTATTACTTCATAGACTTTATATTTTACTTCATAGACTTTATACATTTAATACTCATATGAAAATTTATTACTTCATAGACTTTATACAATTAATACTTATATGAAAATTTATTACTTCATAGACTTTATACAATTAATACTTATATGAAAATTTATTACTTCATAGACTTTATACAATTAATACTTATATGAAAATTTATTACTTCATAGACTTTATACAATTAATACTTATATGAAAATTTATTACTTCATAGACTTTATACAATTAATACTTATATGAAAATTTATTACTTCATAGACTTTATACAATTAATACTTATATGAAAATTTATTACTTCATAGACTTTATACAATTAATACTTATATGAAAATTTATTACTTCATAGACTTTATACAATTAATACTTATATGAAAATTTATTACTTCATAGACTTTATACAATTAATACTTATATGAAAATTTATTACTTCATAGACTTTATACATTTAATACTTATATGAAAATTCATTACTTCATAGACTTTATATTTTTTATACTTATATAAAAATTTATTACTTCATAGACTTTATATTTTACTTCATAGACTTTATACATTTAATACTTATATGAAAATTTATTACTTCATAGACTTTATATATTTACTACTTATATGAAAATTTATTACTTCATAGACTTTATACATTTAGTACTTATATGAAAATTTATTACTTCATAGACTTTATATTTTACTTCATAGACTTTATACATTTAATACTTATATGAAAATTTATTACTTCATAGACTTTATACAATTAATACTTATATGAAAATTTATTACTTCATAGACTTTATACAATTAATACTTATATGAAAATTTATTACTTCATAGACTTTATATATTTACTACTTATATGAAAATTTATTACTTCATAGACTTTATACATTTAGTACTTATATGAAAATTTATTACTTCATAGACTTTATGCAATTAATACTTATATGAAAATTTATTACTTCATAGACTTTATATATTTACTACTTATATGAAAATTTATTACTTCATAGACTTTATACATTTAGTACTTATATGAAAATTTATTACTTCATAGACTTTATACAATTAATACTTATATGAAAATTTATTACTTCATAGACTTTATACAATTAATACTTATATGAAAATTTATTACTTCATAGACTTTATACAATTAATACTTATATGAAAATTTATTACTTCATAGACTTTATATATTTACTACTTATATGAAAATTTATTACTTCATAGACTTTATACATTTAGTACTTATATGAAAATTTATTACTTCATAGACTTTATACAATTAATACTTATATGAAAATTTATTACTTCATAGACTTTATACAATTAATACTTATATGAAAATTTATTACTTCATAGACTTTATACAATTAATACTTATATGAAAATTTATTACTTCATAGACTTTATACATTTAATACTTATATGAAAATTTATTACTTCATAGACTTTATACAATTAATACTTATATGAAAATTCATTACTTCATAGACTTTATATTTTTTATACTTATATAAAAATTTATTACTTCATAGACTTTATATTTTACTTCATAGACTTTATACATTTAATACTTATATGAAAATTTATTACTTCATAGACTTTATATATTTACTACTTATATGAAAATTTAT
>NW_027212754.1:255000-265000 GCF_042242935.1 Bactrocera oleae | reverse complement strand
ACAAACGGATACTCAACAGGTTACGGAATTGGAACCGTATTCCCTTTCGTTCAAAATTATTCAAGTGTTTAATTACTATGGAATAAAAATTCATTCATTTCATTTCATTAAAACTTGAAAATTTTCGGCTTTCGCCTTGAACTTAGGACCGACTAACTCGTGATCAACCACTGTTCACACGAAACCCTTCTCCACTTCAGTCCTCCAAGGTCTCATTCGATTATTTGCTACTACCACCAAGATCTGTACCAATAGCGGCTCCATGCAGGCTTACGCCAAACACTTCTAAGCACACCATTGTACCCTCCTACTCACTAAAGTTTCAAAATTTATAATCCAACCGAAATTGTATTATAAATCATGTACTTTAGCGGTAATGTATAGGTATACAACTTAAGCGCCATCCATTTTAAGGGCTAGTTGCTTCGGCAGGTGAGTTGTTACACACTCCTTAGCGGATTACGACTTCCATGTCCACCGTCCTGCTGTTTTAAGCAACCAACGCCTTTCATGGTATCTGCATGAGTTGTTAATTTAGGCACCGTAACATTACGTTTGGTTCATCCCACAGCGCCAGTTCTGCTTACCAAAAGTGGCCCACTGGGCACATTATATCATAACCTCAACCTTCATATCAAGAAAGGTGAGGTTCTTACCCATTTAAAGTTTGAGAATAGGTTAAGGTCGTTTCGACCCTAAGGCCTCTAATCATTCGCTTTACCAGATAAGATTATTTTACATAATTTTTAAATGCACCAGCTATCCTGAGGGAAACTTCGGAGGGAACCAGCTACTAGATGGTTCGATTGGTCTTTCGCCCCTATACTCAATTCTGACAATCGATTTGCACGTCAGAACTGTTTCGGTCTTCCATCAGGGTTTCCCCTGACTTCAACCTGATCAAGTATAGTTCACCATCTTTCGGGTCACAGCATATATGCTCAAGGTACGCTCCAGTTAGAGGTATAAATAATAATAAATTATCATTATACATAACTATATGGAACGCCCCGGGATTGAATTAATAATGTAATACATTAAAAATTAATCCCATTATTAATACAGTTAAGTTAATTTCGCCATTAGGTTTAATATAACCCAATGACTTGCACATATGTTAGACTCCTTGGTCCGTGTTTCAAGACGGGTCCCGAAGGTATCCTGAATCTTTCGCATTGTTAATCATATAAATGCATACAATTAATATTAAAATCAATGATAATAATATTATTGTAAAATTCAAAAGAATTTTAGCATTATATATAATAAAATCTATCAACACTTTATCAAATCATCAGTAATTATTCTATGTTAATAAGCTAAAAGCAAATTAATTTGAATAAACTTAAAAACCAATGATCTTTTGATAAATATTTTATTATGTTAATAGATTACAATGTCCTTATATGAAAAAAATGCACACTATTACTATAATATTTAAAATTAAATACTACAGTTATAATGATGAATTTTTCATAATGGATATTCAGGTTCATCGGGCTTAACCTCTAAGCAGTTTCACGTACTATTTAACTCTCTATTCAGAGTTCTTTTCAACTTTCCCTCACGGTACTTGTTTACTATCGGTCTCATGGTTATATTTAGTTTTAGATGGAGTTTACCACCCACTTAGTGCTGCACTATCAAGCAACACGACTCTTTGGAAATATCTTTCTAGTAATCATTAACGTTATACGGGCCTGGCACCCTCTATGGGTAAATGGCCTCATTTAAGAAGGACTTAAATCGTTAATTTCTCATACTAGATATTAAGATATTCCATACACTGCATCTCACATTTGCCATATAGACAAAGTGACTTAGTGCTGAACTATTTTCTTTTCGCTCGCCGCTACTAAGAAAATCCTTGTTAGTTTCTTTTCCTCCCCTCATTAATATGCTTAAATTCAGGGGGTAGTCCCATATGAGTTGAGGTTGTATAAAATATATTTTAGATTGATTTGTTTATTTTTATTTAATTTTTTTGCTATTTGCTATTTTAAAGAAATATATTTTTATATCTTGATTACTCAATATTATTCAATCTTTTCATCCCTTTTTAAAATTCATAATATAATAATTAATAAAATTAACAACATTATTCCTCCACATATCATATATTTTTTTTTATTATAAATTTTTCTCAATACAATAGAGTGAATTAATTCTAGAATAAAAATTTATTTTATGCTAGACATTCCTCTTATGTATTATTTAATATAATTTAAATAATGTTGAAAATTTTTTCTTTTATGGGAATACTAAGATTCTCATTTATCATAAATTTTCGTTCAAATATGAGGTATTCAAGAATATATTTTCTATATTTCTTTTTATGCTATTAATATTATGGATTGAAAAATACAATCCAATAATATGCCATATGCTTAAATTCTATTAATTGACTAAAAGAATAAGCAACTAATTTAGCATAGTCTTACAACCCTCAACCATATGTAGTCCAAGCAGCACTTTAAAATTAATTAAAGTACATAACAGCATGGACCGCAATATGCGTTCAAAATGTCGATGTTCATGTGTCCTGCAGTTCACACGATGACGCACAGTTTGCTGCGTTCTTCATCGACCCATGAGCCGAGTGATCCACCGCTTAGAGTGATAATTTTTTTGTATTTTTTTAATTCAAAGTCAAAGAATTTTAATTTATTGAAAGTATTAATAATTAATCAATAATAAATTTTTAATACATAAGTTTAAAACATCTTTCAATAAATTGTAATTTTAAACCCAAACATTTGCAGCTGCGCATGTCTTAGGTCAACAAAAACAGTAATACCTTTTATATATTATTTTCTTCTCTATTTGTGCGTTTTCTTTTTTTAAATTTTTCAACATGTTTTTAATCACAAATAGAAAATACCATAAAAAAAAGGTATTACACACGTTAATGTGAACAAGTTAACTTATCATTTATAATATTTTATATAAATATCACAATTAAATATTATTTTCTATATAAATAATAAGTACAGCTATATGTTTAAAGGTTTTTTTATTGCGTTCAAATACAATGTATGCGAAGTTCACAATATAATATATATTGTCATAATGCATTACAAGGAGTTAAAAAAAAAAAAAAAACAGAAAAACATTCAAAACATTGTATAATTCAAAACATTTTGAATGAAAAGAACAAAAAGAAAACTTTTTTTTCTTTTTTATTCTTTTTTTTTATTTTGTTTTTATATAATTATTTTTTTTTTCTTTTCGGATAGGAACACAATAATGATCCTTCCGCAGGTTCACCTACGGAAACCTTGTTACGACTTTTACTTCCTCTAAATAATCAAGTTCGGTCAACTTTTGCGAAACAACCGTGAAACACAAGGCGTCACAGTGATCACGTCCGGAGACCTCACTAAATAATTCAATCGGTAGTAGCGACGGGCGGTGTGTACAAAGGGCAGGGACGTAATCAATGCGAGTTAATGACTCACACTTACTGGGAATTCCAAGTTCATGTGAACAGTTTCAGTTCACAATCCCAAGCATGAAAGTGGTTCAGCGGTTTACCCGGACCTCTCGGTCTAGGAAATACACGTTGATACTTTCATTGTAGCGCGCGTGCAGCCCAGGACATCTAAGGGCATCACAGACCTGTTATTGCTCAATCTCGTTACTGCTAGACGCAATTTGTCCATTTAAGAAGCTAGTGTCCTTATAATGGGACAAACCAACAGGTACGACTCCACTTATATAAACACATTCAAACACTTGTACATTCAAGATGAACGCATGAATGAAGGCTATATAAGCTTCAACACCATAATCCTGAAAGCATCTATTTAATATATTTGAGTCTCGTTCGTTATCGGAATTAACCAGACAAATCACTCCACGAACTAAGAACGGCCATGCACCACCACCCATAGATTCGAGAAAGAGCTATCAATCTGTCTTACACGCTTATGTTCGGACCTGGTAAGTTTTCCCGTGTTGAGTCAAATTAAGCCGCAGGCTCCACTCCTGGTGGTGCCCTTCCGTCAATTCCTTTAAGTTTCAGCTTTGCAACCATACTTCCCCCGGAGCCCAAAAGCTTTGGTTTCCCGGGAAGCGACTGAGAGAGCCATAGTAGTAGCTACACCCAATTGCTAGCTGGCATCGTTTATGGTTAGAACTAGGGCGGTATCTGATCGCCTTCGAACCTCTAACTTTCGTTCTTGATTAATGAAAACATCTTTGGCAAATGCTTTCGCTTAAGTTAGTCTTACGACGGTCCAAGAATTTCACCTCTCGCGTCGTAATACTAATGCCCCCAAACTGCTTCTATTAATCATTACCTCTTGATCTAAAAACCAATGAAAGTAGAACAGAGGTCTTATTTCATTATTCCATGCACAAAATATTCAGGCATTTGGAGCCTGCTTTAAGCACTCTAATTTGTTCAAAGTAATTGTACCGGCCCACAACAACACTCGATGAAGAGCACTGAAGCAGGTTTAAATAGGAGGAATATATAAAAAATACATTGTATTAATTATATATAAGAACTCCACCGGTAATACGCTTACATACATAAGGTAATGTACATACCACAATTATAGTTGTACTACCCGTATGAAGCACAAATTCAACTACGAACGTTTTAACCGCAACAACTTTAATATACGCTATTGGAGCTGGAATTACCGCGGCTGCTGGCACCAGACTTGCCCTCCAATAGGTCCTTGTTAAAGGATTTAAAGTGTACTCATTCCAATTACAGGGCCTCGGATATGAGTCCTGTATTGTTATTTTTCGTCACTACCTCCCCGAACTGGGAGTGGGTAATTTACGCGCCTGCTGCCTTCCTTAGATGTGGTAGCCGTTTCTCAGGCTCCCTCTCCGGAATCGAACCCTGATTCCCCGTTACCCGTTGCAACCATGGTAGTCCTAGATACTACCATCAAAAGTTGATAGGGCAGACATTTGAAAGATCTGTCGTCGGTACGAGACCATACGATCTGCAAGTTATCTAGAGTTCAACCAATATAACGATCGAATAATCGCTTGGTTTTAGCCTAATAAAAGCACACGTTCCAAAAGGTCCGTGTTTATTTTGCATGTATTAGCTCTAGAATTACCACAGTTATCCAAGTAACTGTTAACGATCTATGGAACCATAACTGATATAATGAGCCTTTTGCGGTTTCACTTTTAATTTGTTTGTACTTAGACATGCATGGCTTAATCTTTGAGACAAGCATATAACTACTGGCAGGATCAACCAGAATAATATATATTTCTTTTTTATATAAATTTTTTATATTATATAAAAGTTTAAAATGATATTTTCTTATTTGAAAATTATACACAAATACACAAAACATAAAAACATTTACAATATACACAACAATTTTTCTATGTTTCTTTCTTTATTATATTTTTTTTCATTATATTTCATTTCTATTGTGTGATTTTGTAATGGATTTTTTTAATTTTTGTTTTGGTATCGTGAAAAGAATTTTCGTTCTCTATACATATTATTATTTAATTATTATGTAAGAACGATATTTCTTCTTATATTGGCAAAATTTTCAAATAATATCATTCTATACATTTTACTTTATTTCAATGCATATAGTAATATATATACCTTTTTTTAAGAGTATATACATTTTTTTCTTGATTTGAAATTAATAATTTCAAATTCTATTATATTTATTTCAATAATAAATATATGATAAAAAGTATTTTCGGGTGCAACACATTAATATTTTATTTTATTTAAAAACCATCCTTTTACACATATATTTTATGAGTAAATATTAGAATAGCTCACAAATAAAACTAAAATATTGTTTAATATTTATTTCTACAATATGTTAGTATAGAATAATAGATTTTTTATGTTTTTGTATAAAACAAAATCTATTTCTATTTAAACTAACTGTAGGAAACCAGGAATAAAAAACGCTCATTATATACAATATGTTAGTACAGAATATAGAGTTTTGTATAAAACAAAATCTATTTCTATTTAAACTAACTGTATAAAAACCAGGAATAAAAAACGCTATTATATACAATATGTTAGTACAGAATATAGAGTTTTGTATAAAACAAAATCTATTTCTATTTAAACTAACTGTATAAAAACCAGGAATAAAAAACGCTCATTATATACAATATGTTAGTACAGAATATAGAGTTTTGTATAAAACAAAATCTATTTCTATTTAAACTAACTGTATAAAAACCAGGAATAAAAAACGCTCATTATATACAATATGTTAGTACAGAATATAGAATTTTGTATAAAACAAAATCTATTTCTATTTAAACTAACTGTATAAAAACCAGGAATAAAAAACGCTCATTATATACAATATGTTAGTACAGAATATAGAGTTTTGTATAAAACAAAATCTATTTCTATTTAAACTAACTGTATAAAAACCAGGAATAAAAAGGCACACAAAATCAACTTTCATTTTCATATTTACTTAAAAATACATATAAAGTAAAAAATATTTCCATATAAATACTAAGTAAATAAAGTCATACAAGTATGAAAATTTTCATACAAGTACTAAATACATAAATCATATAAGTATAGTAATATTCATACTTATAAGTATTTAAAAACAATTTCTTACTAATAAACTAACATAAGGAATTCAAATATATAAAAGTATAATACATTTCCTAGCAGTAAAAAATTTTCATATAAGTACTAAATGTATAAAGTCTATGAAGCAATAAATTTTCATATAAGTACTATTTCAGTATATGTCAATTTGAGCAGATTTGTGCAAATTTGTTATAAATGTTCTCTCCCATGTTGACGTTACCAACCCGAAAATATATGGAAAAATTCTTTTAACCTATTTAAAATTTAAAAACTCATATATACGTGGGTAATTTATATCATTTTCAAATATCGTCATGGTCATAATACAACTAATAACATCAAAAGTATTTTTACAATCGATTTTTTTTTTAAATTTTTAACTTGTATGACTTCATATTTAATACTTATATGAAAATTTATTACTTCATAGACTTTATACATTTAACACTTATATGAAAATTTATTACTTCATAGACTTTATACATTTAATACTTATATGAAAATTCATTACTTCATAGACTTTATATTTTTTATACTTATATAAAAATTTATTACTTCATAGACTTTATATTTTACTTCATAGACTTTATACATTTAATACTCATATGAAAATTTATTACTTCATAGACTTTATATATTTACTACTTATATGAAAATTTATTACTTCATAGACTTTATACAATTAATACTTATATGAAAATTTATTACTTCATAGACTTTATACAATTAATACTTATATGAAAATTTATTACTTCATAGACTTTATACAATTAATACTTATATGAAAATTTATTACTTCATAGACTTTATACAATTAATACTTATATGAAAATTTATTACTTCATAGACTTTATACAATTAATACTTATATGAAAATTTATTACTTCATAGACTTTATACAATTAATACTTATATGAAAATTTATTACTTCATAGACTTTATACAATTAATACTTATATGAAAATTTATTACTTCATAGACTTTATACAATTAATACTTATATGAAAATTTATTACTTCATAGACTTTATACAATTAATACTTATATGAAAATTTATTACTTCATAGACTTTATACAATTAATACTTATATGAAAATTTATTACTTCATAGACTTTATACAATTAATACTTATATGAAAATTTATTACTTCATAGACTTTATACATTTAATACTTATATGAAAATTCATTACTTCATAGACTTTATATTTTTTATACTTATATAAAAATTTATTACTTCATAGACTTTATATTTTACTTCATAGACTTTATACATTTAATACTTATATGAAAATTTATTACTTCATAGACTTTATATATTTACTACTTATATGAAAATTTATTACTTCATAGACTTTATACATTTAGTACTTATATGAAAATTTATTACTTCATAGACTTTATACAATTAATACTTATATGAAAATTTATTACTTCATAGACTTTATACAATTAATACTTATATGAAAATTTATTACTTCATAGACTTTATATATTTACTACTTATATGAAAATTTATTACTTCATAGACTTTATACATTTAGTACTTATATGAAAATTTATTACTTCATAGACTTTATACAATTAATACTTATATGAAAATTTATTACTTCATAGACTTTATACAATTAATACTTATATGAAAATTTATTACTTCATAGACTTTATACAATTAATACTTATATGAAAATTTATTACTTCATAGACTTTATACATTTAATACTTATATGAAAATTTATTACTTCATAGACTTTATATATTTACTACTTATATGAAAATTTATTACTTCATAGACTTTATACAATTAATACTTATATGAAAATTTATTACTTCATAGACTTTATACAATTAATACTTATATGAAAATTTATTACTTCATAGACTTTATACATTTAATACTTATATGAAAATTTATTACTTCATAGACTTTATACAATTAATACTTATATGAAAATTTATTACTTCATAGACTTTATACAATTAATAGTTATATGAAAATTTATTACTTCATAGACTTTATACAATTAATACTTATATGAAAATTTATTACTTCATAGACTTTATACAATTAATACTTATATGAAAATTCATTACTTCATAGACTTTATACATTTAATACTTATATGAAAATTTATTACTTCATAGACTTTATATATTTACTACTTATATGAAAATTTATTACTTCATAGACTTTATACATTTAGTACTTATATGAAAATTTATTACTTCATAGACTTTATACAATTAATACTTATATGAAAATTTATTACTTCATAGACTTTATACAATTAATACTTATATGAAAATTTATTACTTCATAGACTTTATACAATTAATACTTATATGAAAATTTATTACTTCATAGACTTTATACAATTAATACTTATATGAAAATTTATTACTTCATAGACTTTATATATTTACTACTTATATGAAAATTTATTACTTCATAGACTTTATACATTTAGTACTTATATGAAAATTTATTACTTCATAGACTTTATGCAATTAATACTTATATGAAAATTTATTACTTCATAGACTTTATATATTTACTACTTATATGAAAATTTATTACTTCATAGACTTTATACAATTAATACTTATATGAAAATTTATTACTTCATAGACTTTATACAATTAATACTTATATGAAAATTTATTACTTCATAGACTTTATACATTTAATACTTATATGAAAATTTATTACTTCATAGACTTTATATATTTACTACTTATATGAAAATTTATTACTGCATAGACTTTATACAATTAATACTTATATGAAAATTTATTACTTCATAGACTTTATACAATTAATACTTATATGAAAATTTATTACTTCATAGACTTTATACATTTAATACTTATATGAAAATTTATTACTTCATAGACTTTATACATTTAATACTTATATGAAAATTCACTACTTCTTCATTTAATATTGCACGCAAAGTATTTTGGTTAACATTTTTATTTTCATGTTATTAAAACACTTGATATACTATTATACCATATTGTATAATATGATTTTAATTCAATTACTTTATTACTTTGGTATATTAAATGATAGTCGTTTGATAACAATCCCAACTTTACCTTATTTTCAATAAATATTGAAAACAAAGTTTTATGCGTTCAAATTTTTATTTTCATGTTATGATTCTCTCAAACACTCATTAATATACCATATTGTATAATATGCTTTTATTTCAATTACTTTATTACTTTTGGTATATTAAATGATAGTTGAAAACAAAGTTTTATGCGTTCAAATTTTTATTTTCATGTTATGATTCTCTCAAACACTCATTAATATACCATATTGTATAATATGCTTTAATTTCAATTACTTTATTACTTTTGGTATATTAAATGATAGTCGTTTGATAACAATCCCAACACTTACCTTATTTTCAATAAATAG
>NW_027212754.1:242500-250000 GCF_042242935.1 Bactrocera oleae | reverse complement strand
GAATTAATTCTAGAATAAAAATTTATTTTATGCTAGACATTCCTCTTATGTATTATTTAATATAATTTAAATAATGTTGAAAATTTTTTCTTTTATGGGAATACTAAGATTCTCATTTATCATAAATTTTCGTTCAAATATGAGGTATTCAAGAATATATTTTCTATATTTCTTTTTATGCTATTAATATTATGGATTGAAAAATACAATCCAATAATATGCCATATGCTTAAATTCTATTAATTGACTAAAAGAATAAGCAACTAATTTAGCATAGTCTTACAACCCTCAACCATATGTAGTCCAAGCAGCACTTTAAAATTAATTAAAGTACATAACAGCATGGACCGCAATATGCGTTCAAAATGTCGATGTTCATGTGTCCTGCAGTTCACACGATGACGCACAGTTTGCTACGTTCTTCATCGACCCATGAGCCGAGTGATCCACCGCTTAGAGTGATAATTTTTTTGTATTTTTTTAATTCAAAGTCAAAGAATTTTAATTTATTGAAAGTATTAATAATTAATCAATAATAAATTTTTAATACATAAGTTTAAAACATCTTTCAATAAATTGTAATTTTAAACCCAAACATTTGCAGCTGCGCATGTCTTAGGTCAACAAAAACAGTAATACCTTTTATATATTATTTTCTTCTCTATTTGTGCGTTTTCTTTTTTTAAATTTTTCAACATGTTTTTAATCACAAATAGAAAATACCATAAAAAAAAGGTATTACACACGTTAATGTGAACAAGTTAACTTATCATTTATAATATTTTATATAAATATCACAATTAAATATTATTTTCTATATAAATAATAAGTACAGCTATATGTTTAAAGGTTTTTTTATTGCGTTCAAATACAATGTATGCGAAGTTCACAATATAATATATATTGTCATAATGCATTACAAGGAGTTAAAAAAAAAAAAAAAAAACAGAAAAACATTCAAAACATTGTATAATTCAAAACATTTTGAATGAAAAGAACAAAAAGAAAACTTTTTTTTCTTTTTTATTCTTTTTTTTTATTTTGTTTTTATATAATTATTTTTTTTTTCTTTTCGGATAGGAACACAATAATGATCCTTCCGCAGGTTCACCTACGGAAACCTTGTTACGACTTTTACTTCCTCTAAATAATCAAGTTCGGTCAACTTTTGCGAAACAACCGTGAAACACAAGGCGTCACAGTGATCACGTCCGGAGACCTCACTAAATAATTCAATCGGTAGTAGCGACGGGCGGTGTGTACAAAGGGCAGGGACGTAATCAATGCGAGTTAATGACTCACACTTACTGGGAATTCCAAGTTCATGTGAACAGTTTCAGTTCACAATCCCAAGCATGAAAGTGGTTCAGCGGTTTACCCGGACCTCCCGGTCTAGGAAATACACGTTGATACTTTCATTGTAGCGCGCGTGCAGCCCAGGACATCTAAGGGCATCACAGACCTGTTATTGCTCAATCTCGTTACTGCTAGACGCAATTTGTCCATTTAAGAAGCTAGTGTCCTTATAATGGGACAAACCAACAGGTACGACTCCACTTATATAAACACATTCAAACACTTGTACATTCAAGATGAACGCATGAATGAAGGCTATATAAGCTTCAACACCATAATCCTGAAAGCATCTATTTAATATATTTGAGTCTCGTTCGTTATCGGAATTAACCAGACAAATCACTCCACGAACTAAGAACGGCCATGCACCACCACCCATAGATTCGAGAAAGAGCTATCAATCTGTCTTACACGCTTATGTTCGGACCTGGTAAGTTTTCCCGTGTTGAGTCAAATTAAGCCGCAGGCTCCACTCCTGGTGGTGCCCTTCCGTCAATTCCTTTAAGTTTCAGCTTTGCAACCATACTTCCCCCGGAGCCCAAAAGCTTTGGTTTCCCGGGAAGCGACTGAGAGAGCCATAGTAGTAGCTACACCCAATTGCTAGCTGGCATCGTTTATGGTTAGAACTAGGGCGGTATCTGATCGCCTTCGAACCTCTAACTTTCGTTCTTGATTAATGAAAACATCTTTGGCAAATGCTTTCGCTTAAGTTAGTCTTACGACGGTCCAAGAATTTCACCTCTCGCGTCGTAATACTAATGCCCCCAAACTGCTTCTATTAATCATTACCTCTTGATCTAAAAACCAATGAAAGTAGAACAGAGGTCTTATTTCATTATTCCA
This sequence comes from Bactrocera oleae, assembly GCF_042242935.1. Classification (NCBI taxonomy): domain Eukaryota; kingdom Metazoa; phylum Arthropoda; class Insecta; order Diptera; family Tephritidae; genus Bactrocera; species Bactrocera oleae. Next base: position 247,801 of record NW_027212754.1, on the reverse strand, counting down.
TGCACAAAATATTCAGGCATTTGGAGCCTGCTTTAAGCACTCTAATTTGTTCAAAGTAATTGTACCGGCCCACAACAACACTCGATGAAGAGCACTGAAGCAGGTTTAAATAGGAGGAATATATAAAAAATACATTGTATTAATTATATATAAGAACTCCACCGGTAATACGCTTACATACATAAGGTAATGTACATACCACAATTATAGTTGTACTACCCGTATGAAGCACAAATTCAACTACGAACGTTTTAACCGCAACAACTTTAATATACGCTATTGGAGCTGGAATTACCGCGGCTGCTGGCACCAGACTTGCCCTCCAATAGGTCCTTGTTAAAGGATTTAAAGTGTACTCATTCCAATTACAGGGCCTCGGATATGAGTCCTGTATTGTTATTTTTCGTCACTACCTCCCCGAACTGGGAGTGGGTAATTTACGCGCCTGCTGCCTTCCTTAGATGTGGTAGCCGTTTCTCAGGCTCCCTCTCCGGAATCGAACCCTGATTCCCCGTTACCCGTTGCAACCATGGTAGTCCTAGATACTACCATCAAAAGTTGATAGGGCAGACATTTGAAAGATCTGTCGTCGGTACGAGACCATACGATCTGCAAGTTATCTAGAGTTCAACCAATATAACGATCGAATAATCGCTTGGTTTTAGCCTAATAAAAGCACACGTTCCAAAAGGTCCGTGTTTATTTTGCATGTATTAGCTCTAGAATTACCACAGTTATCCAAGTAACTGTTAACGATCTATGGAACCATAACTGATATAATGAGCCTTTTGCGGTTTCACTTTTAATTTGTTTGTACTTAGACATGCATGGCTTAATCTTTGAGACAAGCATATAACTACTGGCAGGATCAACCAGAATAATATATATTTCTTTTTTATATAATATTTTTTATATTATATAAAAGTTTAAAATGATATTTTCTTATTTGAAAATTATACACAAATACACAAAACATAAAAACATTTACAATATACACAACAATTTTTCTATGTTTCTTTCTTTATTATATTTTTTTTCATTATATTTCATTTCTATTGTGTGATTTTGTAATGGATTTTTTTAATTTTTGTTTTGGTATCGTGAAAAGAATTTTCGTTCTCTATACATATTATCATTTAATTATTATGTAAGAACGATATTTCTTCTTATATTGGCAAAATTTTCAAATAATATCATTCTATACATTTTACTTTATTTCAATGCATATAGTAATATATATACCTTTTTTTAAGAGTATATACATTTTTTTCTTGATTTGAAATTAATAATTTCAAATTCTATTATATTTATTTCAATAATAAATATATGATAAAAAGTATTTTCGGGTGCAACACATTAATATTTTATTTTATTTAAAAACCATCCTTTTACACATATATTTTATGAGTAAATATTAGAATAGCTCACAAATAAAACTAAAATATTGTTTAATATTTATTTCTACAATATGTTAGTATAGAATAATAGATTTTTTATGTTTTTGTATAAAACAAAATCTATTTCTATTTAAACTAACTGTAGGAAACCAGGAATAAAAAACGCTCATTATATACAATATGTTAGTACAGAATATAGAGTTTTGTATAAAACAAAATCTATTTCTATTTAAACTAACTGTATAAAAACCAGGAATAAAAAACGCTATTATATACAATATGTTAGTACAGAATATAGAGTTTTGTATAAAACAAAATCTATTTCTATTTAAACTAACTGTATAAAAACCAGGAATAAAAAACGCTCATTATATACAATATGTTAGTACAGAATATAGAGTTTTGTATAAAACAAAATCTATTTCTATTTAAACTAACTGTATAAAAACCAGGAATAAAAAACGCTCATTATATACAATATGTTAGTACAGAATATAGAGTTTTGTATAAAACAAAATCTATTTCTATTTAAACTAACTGTATAAAAACCAGGAATAAAAAACGCTCATTATATACAATATGTTAGTACAGAATATAGAATTTTGTATAAAACAAAATCTATTTCTATTTAAACTAACTGTATAAAAACCAGGAATAAAAAACGCTCATTATATACAATATGTTAGTACAGAATATAGAGTTTTGTATAAAACAAAATCTATTTCTATTTAAACTAACTGTATAAAAACCAGGAATAAAAAGGCACACAAAATCAACTTTCATTTTCATATTTACTTAAAAATACATATAAAGTAAAAAATATTTCCATATAAATACTAAGTAAATAAAGTCATACAAGTATGAAAATTTTCATACAAGTACTAAATACATAAATCATATAAGTATAGTAATATTCATACTTATAAGTATTTAAAAACAATTTCTTACTAATAAACTAACATAAGGAATTCAAATATATAAAAGTATAATACATTTCCTAGCAGTAAAAAATTTTCATATAAGTACTAAATGTATAAAGTCTATGAAGCAATAAATTTTCATATAAGTACTATTTCAGTATATGTCAATTTGAGCAGATTTGTGCAAATTTGTTATAAATGTTCTCTCCCATGTTGACGTTACCAACCCGAAAATATATGGAAAAATTCTTTTAACCTATTTAAAATTTAAAAACTCATATATACGTGGGTAATTTATATCATTTTCAAATATCGTCATGGTCATAATACAACTAATAACATCAAAAGTATTTTTACAATCGATTTTTTTTTTAAATTTTTAACTTGTATGACTTCATATTTAATACTTATATGAAAATTTATTACTTCATAGACTTTATACATTTAATACTTATATGAAAATTTATTACTTCATAGACTTTATACATTTAATACTTATATGAAAATTCATTACTTCATAGACTTTATATTTTTTATACTTATATAAAAATTTATTACTTCATAGACTTTATATTTTACTTCATAGACTTTATACATTTAATACTCATATGAAAATTTATTACTTCATAGACTTTATATATTTACTACTTATATGAAAATTTATTACTTCATAGACTTTATACAATTAATACTTATATGAAAATTTATTACTTCATAGACTTTATACAATTAATACTTATATGAAAATTTATTACTTCATAGACTTTATACAATTAATACTTATATGAAAATTTATTACTTCATAGACTTTATACAATTAATACTTATATGAAAATTTATTACTTCATAGACTTTATACATTTAATACTTATATGAAAATTCATTACTTCATAGACTTTATACAATTAATACTTATATGAAAATTTATTACTTCATAGACTTTATACAATTAATACTTATATGAAAATTTATTACTTCATAGACTTTATACAATTAATACTTATATGAAAATTTATTACTTCATAGACTTTATACAATTAATACTTATATGAAAATTTATTACTTCATAGACTTTATACAATTAATACTTATATGAAAATTTATTACTTCATAGACTTTATACAATTAATACTTATATGAAAATTTATTACTTCATAGACTTTATACAATTAATACTTATATGAAAATTTATTACTTCATAGACTTTATACAATTAATACTTATATGAAAATTTATTACTTCATAGACTTTATACAATTAATACTTATATGAAAATTTATTACTTCATAGACTTTATACAATTAATACTTATATGAAAATTTATTACTTCATAGACTTTATACAATTAATACTTATATGAAAATTTATTACTTCATAGACTTTATACAATTAATACTTATATGAAAATTTATTACTTCATAGACTTTATACATTTAATACTTATATGAAAATTCATTACTTCATAGACTTTATATTTTTTATACTTATATAAAAATTTATTACTTCATAGACTTTATATTTTACTTCATAGACTTTATACATTTAATACTTATATGAAAATTTATTACTTCATAGACTTTATATATTTACTACTTATATGAAAATTTATTACTTCATAGACTTTATACATTTAGTACTTATATGAAAATTTATTACTTCATAGACTTTTTACAATTAATACTTATATGAAAATTTATTACTTCATAGACTTTATACAATTAATACTTATATGAAAATTTATTACTTCATAGACTTTATATATTTACTACTTATATGAAAATTTATTACTTCATAGACTTTATACATTTAGTACTTATATGAAAATTTATTACTTCATAGACTTTATACAATTAATACTTATATGAAAATTTATTACTTCATAGACTTTATACAATTAATACTTATATGAAAATTTATTACTTCATAGACTTTATACATTTAATACTTATATGAAAATTTATTACTTCATAGACTTTATACAATTAATACTTATATGAAAATTTATTACTTCATAGACTTTATACAATTAATAGTTATATGAAAATTTATTACTTCATAGACTTTATACAATTAATACTTATATGAAAATTTATTACTTCATAGACTTTATACAATTAATACTTATATGAAAATTCATTACTTCATAGACTTTATACATTTAATACTTATATGAAAATTTATTACTTCATAGACTTTATATATTTACTACTTATATGAAAATTTATTACTTCATAGACTTTATACATTTAGTACTTATATGAAAATTTATTACTTCATAGACTTTATACAATTAATACTTATATGAAAATTTATTACTTCATAGACTTTATACAATTAATACTTATATGAAAATTTATTACTTCATAGACTTTATACAATTAATACTTATATGAAAATTTATTACTTCATAGACTTTATACAATTAATACTTATATGAAAATTTATTACTTCATAGACTTTATATATTTACTACTTATATGAAAATTTATTACTTCATAGACTTTATACATTTAGTACTTATATGAAAATTTATTACTTCATAGACTTTATGCAATTAATACTTATATGAAAATTTATTACTTCATAGACTTTATATATTTACTACTTATATGAAAATTTATTACTTCATAGACTTTATACAATTAATACTTATATGAAAATTTATTACTTCATAGACTTTATACAATTAATACTTATATGAAAATTTATTACTTCATAGACTTTATACATTTAATACTTATATGAAAATTTATTACTTCATAGACTTTATATATTTACTACTTATATGAAAATTTATTACTGCATAGACTTTATACAATTAATACTTATATGAAAATTTATTACTTCATAGACTTTATACAATTAATACTTATATGAAAATTTATTACTTCATAGACTTTATACATTTAATACTTATATGAAAATTTATTACTTCATAGACTTTATACATTTAATACTTATATGAAAATTCACTACTTCTTCAT
>NW_027212754.1:230000-237500 GCF_042242935.1 Bactrocera oleae | reverse complement strand
CAACTCTCCATCGTCTAATGGAGGGACAGGTACCTCTTGTGCTTGAGGTACCAGAACCTCCGCCCTAGGAAAGAACGCTCCTAACAAAGCCCCCGCACACTCTCTCCACGTTGATAACATAGTGTCACCAACGCGAAGAGAGGTGATATCCTCCCTCTTACGACCCCGGCAGATCCTATAGACCTGACCCCACGGGTCGTCCCTATTCTCCCCTACAAAATTCCTCCACTCCTGCTCTTTAATTTTAATCAACATATCCTTGTATTCCCTAATCGCACAACTAAATTCATGCCTAAGCTGGGACAGCCTGTCAGAATCGGACCGTCGAGCGCGTTGAAACTTTCGCCTCAATCGCCTGACAGTCCTCCTCTTCAAGGTTAACTCACGCGTCCACCACTTAATTTTCCTAACGATAAAACTTTCACACTTTCTAAGTACCCTATCATTAACCCCCCACACTACCTCATAAAGACGAGCAACCTGCTCATCAACCCCCAAATCCTCAAACGCTCTAAGCGGTATACCCAATACCGCTTCCCTGACAGATCGTCCATATTGGTTCCAGTCGATACCAGAGGTACGCCATCGCCGCAATGGACTCTCATACAGCGAGGGAGGGGATTTGGGAGTAACCATAATTTGGATCAAGTTATGATCACTCAATCCCCACCCTCCCTTAACCTCCCATCTAGCTACGAACGCCCTATCTGCTGCCTGATTCATAAGCGTCACGTCAATGTCACTCACGCCCCCAGGCCCATCAAACGTGTACCATTCACTCGGCTCATTCACAATGTGGAGGTTTTTAGCCACCACCCATTCACTTAATGCCTCGCCTCGACTGTGGCTTTGATATCCAGACGAATGCCGGGATACCTTACTAAACCACATCGAAGACGAGGCATTCGCATCCAGCCCTAGGATAAATGGGCTACTACTCGCAAGTAGTAGTAGCTTATCCATGTAGCCCAGGTAGGGCTCTAGGGGCTCGCTAAATTTGCAGTACAAACTAGCTACAATCAGCCTACCGAACTCCCCCTCTATCGCGACACATACACCCAGTTGTGAGGAATCCACAACTACACAATCGTAGTTGGGATCACTCACAACAATTGCAGCATTAGCCCCAAGGTCCGTGAAGACCTTGAAACTACCAGGAAGACCCCGAACCACACCATTGGTGGCGTAGGGCTCCTGGAGTAAGGCAATGCCGCACCTCCCCTCAGCCATACACCCCCCCAATTCACACATTACGGCATACGCCCCCTGGCAGTTTAACTGTATAATCCCCCCCATCAGTGTCTGGCGAGGGCGCGCTCAACAATGCCACAGTATATCGGGCAGACAGCGGACATCATAAGATGCCCAGCTGGTCTACCCTTGAATGCGCAGTTGCGGCAATGGAGTGCATTGACGCAACTGGCAGCTCTGTGGCCTTCCTGACCGCACCTCCGGCAGACATCTGATTTGGCCCTACACACAGCCACCCTATGGTCGAAACTCATACACCGGAAGCAGCCAGCAACGGGGCTATCCGGTCGCACCCGGAAGGAGAACCACTTTATGTAGCACCTACCAGCCTCCAAGAGGGCGGACATCATTTTGTCCGTACCCTCAAGGACGACATTGGTGCTACCATCAGGGGCCACCTTCCAGGGACGACTGACCATCCTCACATCTGACCTCTGGGACGCCGGGCTGAAATCCTGAAGGTTCAGCCGGAGTAGCTCTTCCATGAACTCATCATGGGAGATCTCCGTGTGAACCCCCTGGACTACAACCCGAGGACCCAACTTCCGGTTGACAGTCACGTCCAACCCCACCTCCCCGAATTTCGCGTTCATCGCAACTTTCTCCCTCTCTAAAACAGAGGGAGTGCGGATAACCGCCCCACCACCCTTAATTGGCCTAACCTCGTGGATCCTTACCCCCAGGGAAGGACCCACCTCCTTAACTACTTTTTTAATCACTTCCTCAGAGGAAGCTGCAGGCCCCTTACTCCTAACCACAACGGACCAGGTCTCAACAGGCTTCTGCGCCACCGGTGCAATCGCCTCCAGTACAGGTGCTGGGGGCGGAGGCATCGGTGCCGATGGAGCCGGCATTGACCTGCTCGGTGGCGAGGAGTGTCCTCCACAGCCTCCTCTAAGGGCGTCAACTTGACCACGAAGATGGGCATTCTCGGTTACTACCGTCATCAGAAGTGCCTCGTATTTCGAGGCAAGCTCCATCAGCCCCTTCACGGTCCCTATAGCGAAATTTTCGGCCCCAAAAACTACTTCGCTGAGCTCCGCCGAAATTTTCTTAATAGCCGCGACATGGCTAACCGCACCACCCCCGACAACAACACCCCCCTTAAGACCACCACGGTTGCTCGCGCCGCCCTTGCTCGCGCTTGTTTTGCTAGCGCCCGTTTTCTTCGCACACGTATCAACGCTCGCAACACCCACTTCGCCCTCGCCCGACTTTGCAGGGTGAACAGCCGCTTTTTCAGCGGTGTCACCGTTATCGCAACCGCTACAACTACCGCTCCCGCCCTCATCACCCCCCGTTTCTGCCGGCGACCCCAAACGCGCCTTCCGCCGTGGCGGGGACCTCACCGATGGCCTCACCGCCTCGTCTCCCGATGTGTCCACCGTTACCACCGATGGACCGGACTCCTCACTCCCAGCGAGGGATTTAACCCTCCTCCTCCGTGGTGGAGGCATTCTTGCCTTCGGACGCCCTTTGGTAGGTTGATCCGCCGAACTTACCACTGACGCAGATGGCACTAGTTCAACAGATGCCGAAAACAGCCGCTCGCCAAGTACGTGCAACTGAACGCGCTGGAGAAAGTATCTCTAGCGCAGACCCGCTCTATAGCAGCGACGACCCAAGCGGACGATTAATGCGTTCTCGCTAGGGTACAGCCCACAACTCCAGCCAAAAGGCCTGGACAGAGGTCACTCAAATTGACCGCCGGACGGATCAATGTCCCCGTAACGGCCGCGAGTCGACCGATGTGGCGCTGGACCGAACCGATCCGTGGGTTAAACGCACACTGCTACGACCGTTTGTCTGCACACGGTACACTCACTTCAGCACTGGACAGACGCTGGTACCTTTTGAGCAATCCTGCTCAGAACCTGCTGAAACTGGCCAACTGAACACCAGATGCCCAACACAACACTCCAAATAGGCGACTCTGCCGGCAAAGAATACCAACAATACGGCACTAAACTGGGGCTATGCAAAAAGTCCCCCACCAACAACAACGTGAACGACCACGTTGCGGTAGCACCTAAGGTACTGTACACAATATTAAAAAATATGTACTTACCGCTATTCCACCGAAAAATGCCCAAAAAACGCGCCAATTGTGCCCTTGCACGAAAAAACACACTCGCGGTCACGTACCCGAGCACTAACAACAAAACGCGAATACTCGCACAAAGCGAAATTCCGCAAGAAATTGTAGCAACAATTTCACACACTCGACAAGCAACGGTGCTTATGCTAACGCGTAAACAAATATCGCTCAAAAGAAAATACCGAAAAATCACCGAAAATTACTAATCACAACGATGCGCACGCACGTCTATTCGCGTCGGAATCCAAACAACGAATGAATGAGTAGATAGGGACAGAGGGAATCTCGTTAATCCATTCATGCGCGTCACTAATTAGATGACGAGGCATTTGGCTACCTTAAGAGAGTCATAGTTACTCCCGCCGTTTACCCGCGCTTACTTGAATTTCTTCACTTTGACATTCAGAGCACTGGGCAGAAATCACATTGTGTCAACACCCGTTAGGGCCATCACAATGCTTTGTTTTAATTAGACAGTCGGATTCCCCAAGTCCGTGCCAGTTCTGAATTGATTGTTAATTGATAATCGTTATAATTTAAAAAGTATCTATACAATAATAAATCCTTTAGAAATTTTAGCAAGAAAGTTCCACAATTGGCTACGTAACTACTATCCGGGGAACAAGAATCGAAATTCTCTATTTACCCAGAACGAGTACATAAACCATGGTATTGCTTCCCAATCAAGCCCGACTATCTCAATCTTCAGAGCCAATCCTTATCCCGAAGTTACGGATCTAATTTGCCGACTTCCCTTACCTACATTATTCTATCGACTAGAGACTCTTCACCTTGGAGACCAGCTGCGGATATTGGTACGGCCTGTTGAGAAGTTTGCGTAACCCCACCATAAATTTTCAAGGTCCGAGGAGAAAATATCGACACAACAGTAAATGTCATGCTCTTCTAGTCCATCTACCATATCTCTCTTCGAAAGACTTCCATGGTAGTACGACTATAAAACAGAAAAGAAAACTCTTCCGATACCTCTCGACGGCTTCTTTATGGTCGTTCCTGTTGCCAGGATGAGCACAAGGCCCATTTTTAATAACAAACGGATACTCAACAGGTTACGGAATTGGAACCGTATTCCCTTTCGTTCAAAATTATTCAAGTGTTTAATTACTATGGAATAAAAATTCATTCATTTCATTTCATTAAAACTTGAAAATTTTCGGCTTTCGCCTTGAACTTAGGACCGACTAACTCGTGATCAACCACTGTTCACACGAAACCCTTCTCCACTTCAGTCCTCCAAGGTCTCATTCGATTATTTGCTACTACCACCAAGATCTGTACCAATAGCGGCTCCATGCAGGCTTACGCCAAACACTTCTAAGCACACCATTGTACCCTCCTACTCACTAAAGTTTCAAAATTTATAATCCAACCGAAATTGTATTATAAATCATGTACTTTAGCGGTAATGTATAGGTATACAACTTAAGCGCCATCCATTTTAAGGGCTAGTTGCTTCGGCAGGTGAGTTGTTACACACTCCTTAGCGGATTACGACTTCCATGTCCACCGTCCTGCTGTTTTAAGCAACCAACGCCTTTCATGGTATCTGCATGAGTTGTTAATTTAGGCACCGTAACATTACGTTTGGTTCATCCCACAGCGCCAGTTCTGCTTACCAAAAGTGGCCCACTGGGCACATTATATCATAACCTCAACCTTCATATCAAGAAAGGTGAGGTTCTTACCCATTTAAAGTTTGAGAATAGGTTAAGGTCGTTTCGACCCTAAGGCCTCTAATCATTCGCTTTACCAGATAAGATTATTTTACATAATTTTTAAATGCACCAGCTATCCTGAGGGAAACTTCGGAGGGAACCAGCTACTAGATGGTTCGATTGGTCTTTCGCCCCTATACTCAATTCTGACAATCGATTTGCACGTCAGAACTGTTTCGGTCTTCCATCAGGGTTTCCCCTGACTTCAACCTGATCAAGTATAGTTCACCATCTTTCGGGTCACAGCATATATGCTCAAGGTACGCTCCAGTTAGAGGTATAAATAATAATAAATTATCATTATACATAACTATATGGAACGCCCCGGGATTGAATTAATAATGTAATACATTAAAAATTAATCCCATTATTAATACAGTTAAGTTAATTTCGCCATTAGGTTTAATATAACCCAATGACTTGCACATATGTTAGACTCCTTGGTCCGTGTTTCAAGACGGGTCCCGAAGGTATCCTGAATCTTTCGCATTGTTAATCATATAAATGCATACAATTAATATTAAAATCAATGATAATAATATTATTGTAAAATTCAAAAGAATTTTAGCATTATATATAATAAAATCTATCAACACTTTATCAAATCATCAGTAATTATTCTATGTTAATAAGCTAAAAGCAAATTAATTTGAATAAACTTAAAAACCAATGATCTTTTGATAAATATTTTATTATGTTAATAGATTACAATGTCCTTATATGAAAAAAATGCACACTATTACTATAATATTTAAAATTAAATACTACAGTTATAATGATGAATTTTTCATAATGGATATTCAGGTTCATCGGGCTTAACCTCTAAGCAGTTTCACGTACTATTTAACTCTCTATTCAGAGTTCTTTTCAACTTTCCCTCACGGTACTTGTTTACTATCGGTCTCATGGTTATATTTAGTTTTAGATGGAGTTTACCACCCACTTAGTGCTGCACTATCAAGCAACACGACTCTTTGGAAATATCTTTCTAGTAATCATTAACGTTATACGGGCCTGGCACCCTCTATGGGTAAATGGCCTCATTTAAGAAGGACTTAAATCGTTAATTTCTCATACTAGATATTAAGATATTCCATACACTGCATCTCACATTTGCCATATAGACAAAGTGACTTAGTGCTGAACTATTTTCTTTTCGCTCGCCGCTACTAAGAAAATCCTTGTTAGTTTCTTTTCCTCCCCTCATTAATATGCTTAAATTCAGGGGGTAGTCCCATATGAGTTGAGGTTGTATAAAATATATTTTAGATTGATTTGTTTATTTTTATTTAATTTTTTTGCTATTTGCTATTTTAAAGAAATATATTTTTATATCTTGATTACTCAATATTATTCAATCTTTTCATCCCTTTTTAAAATTCATAATATAATAATTAATAAAATTAACAACATTATTCCTCCACATATCATATATTTTTTTTTATTATAAATTTTTCTCAATACAATAGAGTGAATTAATTCTAGAATAAAAATTTATTTTATGCTAGACATTCCTCTTATGTATTATTTAATATAATTTAAATAATGTTGAAAATTTTTTCTTTTATGGGAATACTAAGATTCTCATTTATCATAAATTTTCGTTCAAATATGAGGTATTCAAGAATATATTTTCTATATTTCTTTTTATGCTATTAATATTATGGATTGAAAAATACAATCCAATAATATGCCATATGCTTAAATTCTATTAATTGACTAAAAGAATAAGCAACTAATTTAGCATAGTCTTACAACCCTCAACCATATGTAGTCCAAGCAGCACTTTAAAATTAATTAAAGTACATAACAGCATGGACCGCAATATGCGTTCAAAATGTCGATGTTCATGTGTCCTGCAGTTCACACGATGACGCACAGTTTGCTACGTTCTTCATCGACCCATGAGCCGAGTGATCCACCGCTTAGAGTGATAATTTTTTTGTATTTTTTTAATTCAAAGTCAAAGAATTTTAATTTATTGAAAGTATTAATAATTAATCAATAATAAATTTTTAATACATAAGTTTAAAACATCTTTCAATAAATTGTAATTTTAAACCCAAACATTTGCAGCTGCGCATGTCTTAGGTCAACAAAAACAGTAATACCTTTTATATATTATTTTCTTCTCTATTTGTGCGTTTTCTTTTTTTAAATTTTTCAACATGTTTTTAATCACAAATAGAAAATACCATAAAAAAAAGGTATTACACACGTTAATGTGAACAAGTTAACTTATCATTTATAATATTTTATATAAATATCACAATTAAATATTATTTTCTATATAAATAATAAGTACAGCTATATGTTTAAAGGTTTTTTTATTGCGTTCAAATACAATGTATGCGAAGTTCACAATATAATATATATTGTCATAATGCATTACAAGGAGTTAAAAAAAAAAAAAAA
>NW_027212754.1:225000-227500 GCF_042242935.1 Bactrocera oleae | reverse complement strand
TTTTTAAGAGTATATACATTTTTTTCTTGATTTGAAATTAATAATTTCAAATTCTATTATATTTATTTCAATAATAAATATATGATAAAAAGTATTTTCGGGTGCAACACATTAATATTTTATTTTATTTAAAAACCATCCTTTTACACATATATTTTATGAGTAAATATTAGAATAGCTCACAAATAAAACTAAAATATTGTTTAATATTTATTTCTACAATATGTTAGTATAGAATAATAGATTTTTTATGTTTTTGTATAAAACAAAATCTATTTCTATTTAAACTAACTGTAGGAAACCAGGAATAAAAAACGCTCATTATATACAATATGTTAGTACAGAATATAGAGTTTTGTATAAAACAAAATCTATTTCTATTTAAACTAACTGTATAAAAACCAGGAATAAAAAACGCTATTATATACAATATGTTAGTACAGAATATAGAGTTTTGTATAAAACAAAATCTATTTCTATTTAAACTAACTGTATAAAAACCAGGAATAAAAAACGCTCATTATATACAATATGTTAGTACAGAATATAGAGTTTTGTATAAAACAAAATCTATTTCTATTTAAACTAACTGTATAAAAACCAGGAATAAAAAACGCTCATTATATACAATATGTTAGTACAGAATATAGAGTTTTGTATAAAACAAAATCTATTTCTATTTAAACTAACTGTATAAAAACCAGGAATAAAAAACGCTCATTATATACAATATGTTAGTACAGAATATAGAATTTTGTATAAAACAAAATCTATTTCTATTTAAACTAACTGTATAAAAACCAGGAATAAAAAACGCTCATTATATACAATATGTTAGTACAGAATATAGAGTTTTGTATAAAACAAAATCTATTTCTATTTAAACTAACTGTATAAAAACCAGGAATAAAAAGGCACACAAAATCAACTTTCATTTTCATATTTACTTAAAAATACATATAAAGTAAAAAATATTTCCATATAAATACTAAGTAAATAAAGTCATACAAGTATGAAAATTTTCATACAAGTACTAAATACATAAATCATATAAGTATAGTAATATTCATACTTATAAGTATTTAAAAACAATTTCTTACTAATAAACTAACATAAGGAATTCAAATATATAAAAGTATAATACATTTCCTAGCAGTAAAAAATTTTCATATAAGTACTAAATGTATAAAGTCTATGAAGCAATAAATTTTCATATAAGTACTATTTCAGTATATGTCAATTTGAGCAGATTTGTGCAAATTTGTTATAAATGTTCTCTCCCATGTTGACGTTACCAACCCGAAAATATATGGAAAAATTCTTTTAACCTATTTAAAATTTAAAAACTCATATATACGTGGGTAATTTATATCATTTTCAAATATCGTCATGGTCATAATACAACTAATAACATCAAAAGTATTTTTACAATCGATTTTTTTTTTAAATTTTTAACTTGTATGACTTCATATTTAATACTTATATGAAAATTTATTACTTCATAGACTTTATACATTTAATACTTATATGAAAATTTATTACTTCATAGACTTTATACATTTAATACTTATATGAAAATTCATTACTTCATAGACTTTATATTTTTTATACTTATATAAAAATTTATTACTTCATAGACTTTATATTTTACTTCATAGACTTTATACATTTAATACTCATATGAAAATTTATTACTTCATAGACTTTATATATTTACTACTTATATGAAAATTTATTACTTCATAGACTTTATACAATTAATACTTATATGAAAATTTATTACTTCATAGACTTTATACAATTAATACTTATATGAAAATTTATTACTTCATAGACTTTATACAATTAATACTTATATGAAAATTTATTACTTCATAGACTTTATACAATTAATACTTATATGAAAATTTATTACTTCATAGACTTTATACATTTAATACTTATATGAAAATTCATTACTTCATAGACTTTATACAATTAATACTTATATGAAAATTTATTACTTCATAGACTTTATACAATTAATACTTATATGAAAATTTATTACTTCATAGACTTTATACAATTAATACTTATATGAAAATTTATTACTTCATAGACTTTATACAATTAATACTTATATGAAAATTTATTACTTCATAGACTTTATACAATTAATACTTATATGAAAATTTATTACTTCATAGACTTTATACAATTAATACTTATATGAAAATTTATTACTTCATAGACTTTATACAATTAATACTTATATGAAAATTTATTACTTCATAGACTTTATACAATTAATACTTATATGAAAATTTATTACTTCAT
The DNA here is from genome assembly GCF_042242935.1 of Bactrocera oleae. Taxonomy (NCBI): domain Eukaryota; kingdom Metazoa; phylum Arthropoda; class Insecta; order Diptera; family Tephritidae; genus Bactrocera; species Bactrocera oleae. The sequence continues at coordinate 225,184 of NW_027212754.1, read as the reverse complement.
AGACTTTATACAATTAATACTTATATGAAAATTTATTACTTCATAGACTTTATACAATTAATACTTATATGAAAATTTATTACTTCATAGACTTTATACAATTAATACTTATATGAAAATTTATTACTTCATAGACTTTATACAATTAATACTTATATGAAAATTTATTACTTCATAGACTTTA
>NW_027212754.1:212500-220000 GCF_042242935.1 Bactrocera oleae | reverse complement strand
CCCGACCTATCAGAAAGGTGCCTCTGATGCAAAAATGCATTCAGAGGCCCATGCCCCGTTAACAAAAAACCCAGACTCAGACAAAATCTGAAGTCTGGGTTACCCTCAACGAACCTAACATCCCGGATGTACTCATAAGTCACCCGACCGTTAGGACTATTGTCCCAACGGTCTTGCCACCTACTCCTAACCCTATCATCTAGAAGCCTCTTGCTCCCTAGAAATCCCTCCCTCTCCACATCATCATCGGAAATCCAATCATTCCGCAGCAATGACACACTCAAGCCCCTTCTTAACCTGAATGCAACAGCTCGCTGTACAACAATCAGGTCAAGAGGGGGTGCACCTAATAAAACCTGCATCGCATCCGTTGAAACGGTGCGACATACAGGCAAACATGCAAGCATCATGCAACGTTGCACCGAGAGGAGTTTTCGGCGACCAGAGACCGTCATCGCTGTTTCCCACCATATTGCGGCTCCATAAGTGGCACAAGCCACAAATAGACCACGGTATATGGTGCGAACAGCACGGCGTCCAAGGCCCCAATCGCTCCTCAAGATGCGTCGCACTTTGCCTACGACCGCCTGCAGTCGCTCCTTCAAATTCGCCAAGTGTGGAGTAAAACACATTCTTTCACTCATGGTCAGCCCCAGGTATTTGACTTGCGTCACATACCTGATGCTGACCCCATTCACACGGACAATCGGTGGACGAACCGGAGACAATCTGCCCTTAAGCAGCATTGTCACCGTTTTGTCCATCGATATGTCAACCCCCACACCTAAACCCCAACTATTTACAATTTCTAAAAATTGTCCTCCCGCCCGCTCTAACTTAGATCGCGATCGACCTTCAACCAGAAGGAGAAGGTCGTCCGCATACGCACAACATTTACAGAGGGGTTCGAGCTGTCCAAGCAGAGAGTCCATCATGAGGTTCCAAATATATGGACCGCAGATGGATCCCTGCGGGCAGCCACGAACCACTCCGATCTCCACACTCCCATTCATTCCGACTAGAGAGGCTTTTCTGTCCGAAAAGTAACTCCGCCAAAGAGTAATTTCCGGACAGCCAAGCTCCTCCAGCCGTTGCAACACTCGATCCCAGCTTAGGTAATCAAATGCCCCCTTGAAGTCAACAAATATGCCAAGGACATATTTGTTGACATTCTCCCTAACAGCACCCTGAACGTAGAACCACGCATCCTCTACACTGCGTCCTTTCCTGAACCCATACTGTCTATCCGACCACATACCCCGCGTTAGCTCCTGAAGCCGTTCCACCATAACTCTTTCCAGCACTTTTCCAAGTACTGGAAGGAGACTGATGCCCCGATAAGAGCGAGGATCACTCCTGATCTTATCAGGGGACTTCAGGAGAGGTACAACCCTAGCAATTTTCCACTCGCGTGGAAAATAACCCTCCCACACGCACTTATCATAAATGGCCTCCAAGTATTCAGGAATGAACTTCCACAAGCTTTTACACATCTCTCCGTTCAAACCATCAAAACCTGGGGACCGTTTAGACCTGACCAGGCCAAAGGCGTACCCCAACTCTCCATCATCTAATGGAGGGACAGGTACCTCTTGTGCTTGAGGTACCTGAACCTCCGCCCTAGGAAAGAACGCTCCTAACAAAGCCCCCGCACACTCTCTCCACGTTGATAACACAGTGTCACCAACGCGAAGAGAGGTGATATCCTCCCTCTTACGACCCCGGCAGATCCTATAGACCTGACCCCACGGGTCGTCCCTATTCTCACTCACGAAACTCCTCCACTCCTCTTCTTTAACTTTTACTAACATATCCTTATATTCCCTAGCCGCACAACTAAGTTCATGCCTAAGCTGGGACAGCCTGTCAGAATTGGACCGCCGAGCGCGTTGAAACTTTCGCCTCAATCGCCTGACAGTCCTCCTCTTCAAGGTTAGCTCATGCGTCCACCACCTAATTTTCCTAACCATTAAACTTTCACACTTTCTAAATACCCTATCATTTACCCCCCACACTACCTCATAAAGACGAGCAATCTGCTCATCAACCCCCAAATCCTCAAACGCTCTAAGCGGTATACCCAATACCGCTTCCCTGACAGATCGTCCATATTGGTTCCAGTCGATACCAGAGGTACGCCATCGCCGCAATGGACTCTCATACAGCGAGGGAGGGGATTTGGGAGTAACCATAATTTGGATCAAATTATGATCACTCAATCCCCACCCTCCCTTAACCTCCCATCTAGCTACGAACGCCCTATCTGCTGCCTGATTCATAAGCGTCACGTCAATGTCACTCACGCCCCCAGGCCCATCAAACGTGTACCATTCACTCGGCTCATTCACAATGTGGAGGTTTTTAGCCACCACCCATTCACTTAATGCCTCGCCTCGACTGTGGCTTTGATATCCAGACGAATGCCGGGATACCTTACTAAACCACATCGAAGACGAGGCATTCGCATCCAGCCCTAGGATAAATGGGCTACTACTCGCAAGTAGTAGTAGCTTATCCATGTAGCCCAGGTAGGGCTCTAGGGGCTCGCTAAATTTGCAGTACAAACTAGCTACAATCAGCCTACCGAACTCCCCCTCTATCGCGACACATACACCCAGTTGTGAGGAATCCACAACTACACAATCGTAGTTGGGATCACTCACAACAATTGCAGCATTAGCCCCAAGGTCCGTGAAGACCTTGAAACTACCAGGAAGACCCCGAACCACACCATTGGTGGCGTAGGGCTCCTGGAGTAAGGCAATGCCGCACCTCCCCTCAGCCATACACCCCCCCAATTCACACATTACGGCATACGCCCCCTGGCAGTTTAACTGTATAATCCCCCCCATCAGTGTCTGGCGAGGGCGCGCTCAACAATGCCACAGTATATCGGGCAGACAGCGGACATCATAAGATGCCCAGCTGGTCTACCCTTGAATGCGCAGTTGCGGCAATGGAGTGCATTGACGCAACTGGCAGCTCTGTGGCCTTCCTGACCGCACCTCCGGCAGACATCTGATTTGGCCCTACACACAGCCACTCTATGGTCGAAACTCATACACCGGAAGCAGCCAGCAACGGGGCTATCCGGTCGCACCCGGAAGGAGAACCACTTGATGTAGCACCTACCTGCCTCCAAGAGGGCGGACATCATTTTGTCCGTACCCTCAAGGACGACATTGGTGCTACCATCAGGGGCCACCTTCCAGGGACGACTGACCATCCTCACATCTGACCTCTGGGACGCCGGGCTAAAATCCTGAAGGTTCAGCCGGAGTAACTCTTCCATGAACTCATCATGGGAGATCTCCGTGTGAACCCCCTGGACTACAACCCGAGGACCCAACTTCCGGTTGACAGTCACGTCCAACCCCACCTCCCCGAATTTCGCGTTCATCGCAACTTTCTCCCTCTCTAAAACAGAGGGAGTGCGGATAACCGCCCCACCACCCTTAATTGGCCTAACCTCGTGGATCCTTACCCCCAGGGAAGGACCCACCTCCTTAACAACTTTTTTAATGACTTCCTCAGAGGAAGCTGCAGGCCCCTTACTCCTAACCACAACTGACCAGGTCTCAACAGGCTTCTGCGCCACCGGTGCAATCGCCTCCAGTACAGGTGCTGGGGGCGGAGGCATCGGTGCCGATGGAGCCGGCATTGACCTGCTCGGCGGCGAGGAGTGTCCTCCACAGCCTCCTCTAAGGGCGTCAACTTGACCACGAAGATGGGCATTCTCGGTTACTACCGTCATCAGAAGTGCCTCGTATTTCGAGGCAAGCTCCATCAGCCCCTTCGCGGTCCCTATAGCGAAATTTTCGGCCCCAAAAACTACTTCGCTTAGCTCCGCCGAAATTTTCTTAATAGCCGCGACATGGCTAACCGCACCACCCCCGACAACAACAACCCCCTTAAGAGCACCACGGTTGCTCGCGCAGCCCTTGCTCGCGCTCGTATTGCTCGCGCTCGTTTTGCTAGCGCCCGTTTTCTTCGCGCCCGTATCAACGCGCGCAACACCCACTTCGCCCTCGCCCGACTTTGCGGGGTGAACAGCCGCTTTTTCAGCGGTGTCACCGTTATCGCAACCGCTACCACTACCGCTCCCGCCCTCATCACCCCCCGTTTCTGCCGGCGACCCCAAACGCGCCTTCCGCCGTGGCGGGGACCTCACCGATGGCCTCACCGCCTCGTCTCCCGAAGTGTCCACCGTTACCACCGATGGACCGGACTCCTCACTCCCAGCGAGGGATTTAACCCTCCTCCTCCGTGGTGGAGGCATTCTTGCCTTCGGACGCCCTTTGGTAGGCTGATCCGCCGAACTTACCACTGACGCAGATGGCACTAGTTCAACAGATGCCGAAAACAGCCGCTCGCCAAGTACGTGCAACTGAACGCGCTGGAGAAAGTATCTCTAGCGCAGACCCGCTCTATAGCAGCGACGACCCAAGCGGACGATTAATGCGTTCTCGCTAGGGTACAGCCCACAACTCCAGCCAAAAGGCCTGGACAGAGGTCACTCAAATTGACCGCCGGACGGATCAATGTCCCCGTAACGGCCGCGAGTCGACCGATGTGGCGCTGGACCGAACCGATCCGTGGGTTAAACGCACACTGCTACGACCGTTTGTCTGCACACGGTACACTCACTTCGACACTGGACAGACGCTGGTACCTTTTGAGCAATCCTGCTCGAAACCTGCTGAAACTGCCCAACTGAACACCAGATGCCCAACACAACACTCCAAATAGGCGACTCTGCCGGCAAAGAATACCAACAATACGGCACTAAACTGGGGCTATGCAAAAAGTCCCCCACCAACAACAACGTGAACGACCACGTTGCGGTAGCACCTAAGGTACTGTACACAATATTAAAAAATATGTACTTACCGCTATTCCACCGAAAAATGCCCAAAAAACGCGCCAATTGTGCCCTTGCACGAAAAAACACACTCGCGGTCACGTACCCGAGCACTAACAACAAAACGCGAATACTTGCACAAAGCGAAATTCCGCAAGAAATTGTAGCAACAATTTCACACACTCGACAAGCAACGGTGCTTATGCTAACGCGTAAACAAATATCGCTCAAAAGAAAATACCGAAAAATCACCGAAAATTACTAATCACAACGATGCGCACGCACGTCTATTCGCGTCGGAATCCAAACAACGAATGAGTAGATAGGGACAGAGGGAATCTCGTTAATCCATTCATGCGCGTCACTAATTAGATGACGAGGCATTTGGCTACCTTAAGAGAGTCATAGTTACTCCCGCCGTTTACCCGCGCTTACTTGAATTTCTTCACTTTGACATTCAGAGCACTGGGCAGAAATCACATTGTGTCAACACCCGTTAGGGCCATCACAATGCTTTGTTTTAATTAGACAGTCGGATTCCCCAAGTCCGTGCCAGTTCTGAATTGATTGTTAATTGATAATCGTTATAATTTAAAAAGTATCTATACAATAATAAATCCTTTAGAAATTTTAGCAAGAAAGTTCCACAATTGGCTACGTAACTACTATCCGGGGAACAAGAATCGAAATTCTCTATTTACCCAGAACGAGTACATAAACCATGGTATTGCTTCCCAATCAAGCCCGACTATCTCAATCTTCAGAGCCAATCCTTATCCCGAAGTTACGGATCTAATTTGCCGACTTCCCTTACCTACATTATTCTATCGACTAGAGACTCTTCACCTTGGAGACCAGCTGCGGATATTGGTACGGCCTGTTGAGAAGTTTGCGTAACCCCACCATAAATTTTCAAGGTCCGAGGAGAAAATATCGACACAACAGTAAATGTCATGCTCTTCTAGTCCATCTACCATATCTCTCTTCGAAAGACTTCCATGGTAGTACGACTATAAAACAGAAAAGAAAACTCTTCCGATACCTCTCGACGGCTTCTTTATGGTCGTTCCTGTTGCCAGGATGAGCACAAGGCCCATTTTTAATAACAAACGGATACTCAACAGGTTACGGAATTGGAACCGTATTCCCTTTCGTTCAAAATTATTCAAGTGTTTAATTACTATGGAATAAAAATTCATTCATTTCATTTCATTAAAACTTGAAAATTTTCGGCTTTCGCCTTGAACTTAGGACCGACTAACTCGTGATCAACCACTGTTCACACGAAACCCTTCTCCACTTCAGTCCTCCAAGGTCTCATTCGATTATTTGCTACTACCACCAAGATCTGTACCAATAGCGGCTCCATGCAGGCTTACGCCAAACACTTCTAAGCACACCATTGTACCCTCCTACTCACTAAAGTTTCAAAATTTATAATCCAACCGAAATTGTATTATAAATCATGTACTTTAGCGGTAATGTATAGGTATACAACTTAAGCGCCATCCATTTTAAGGGCTAGTTGCTTCGGCAGGTGAGTTGTTACACACTCCTTAGCGGATTACGACTTCCATGTCCACCGTCCTGCTGTTTTAAGCAACCAACGCCTTTCATGGTATCTGCATGAGTTGTTAATTTAGGCACCGTAACATTACGTTTGGTTCATCCCACAGCGCCAGTTCTGCTTACCAAAAGTGGCCCACTGGGCACATTATATCATAACCTCAACCTTCATATCAAGAAAGGTGAGGTTCTTACCCATTTAAAGTTTGAGAATAGGTTAAGGTCGTTTCGACCCTAAGGCCTCTAATCATTCGCTTTACCAGATAAGATTATTTTACATAATTTTTAAATGCACCAGCTATCCTGAGGGAAACTTCGGAGGGAACCAGCTACTAGATGGTTCGATTGGTCTTTCGCCCCTATACTCAATTCTGACAATCGATTTGCACGTCAGAACTGTTTCGGTCTTCCATCAGGGTTTCCCCTGACTTCAACCTGATCAAGTATAGTTCACCATCTTTCGGGTCACAGCATATATGCTCAAGGTACGCTCCAGTTAGAGGTATAAATAATAATAAATTATCATTATACATAACTATATGGAACGCCCCGGGATTGAATTAATAATGTAATACATTAAAAATTAATCCCATTATTAATACAGTTAAGTTAATTTCGCCATTAGGTTTAATATAACCCAATGACTTGCACATATGTTAGACTCCTTGGTCCGTGTTTCAAGACGGGTCCCGAAGGTATCCTGAATCTTTCGCATTGTTAATCATATAAATGCATACAATTAATATTAAAATCAATGATAATAATATTATTGTAAAATTCAAAAGAATTTTAGCATTATATATAATAAAATCTATCAACACTTTATCAAATCATCAGTAATTATTCTATGTTAATAAGCTAAAAGCAAATTAATTTGAATAAACTTAAAAACCAATGATCTTTTGATAAATATTTTATTATGTTAATAGATTACAATGTCCTTATATGAAAAAAATGCACACTATTACTATAATATTTAAAATTAAATACTACAGTTATAATGATGAATTTTTCATAATGGATATTCAGGTTCATCGGGCTTAACCTCTAAGCAGTTTCACGTACTATTTAAC
>NW_027212754.1:205000-207500 GCF_042242935.1 Bactrocera oleae | reverse complement strand
ACTAAATACATAAATCATATAAGTATAGTAATATTCATACTTATAAGTATTTAAAAACAATTTCTTACTAATAAACTAACATAAGGAATTCAAATATATAAAAGTATAATACATTTCCTAGCAGTAAAAAATTTTCATATAAGTACTAAATGTATAAAGTCTATGAAGCAATAAATTTTCATATAAGTACTATTTCAGTATATGTCAATTTGAGCAGATTTGTGCAAATTTGTTATAAATGTTCTCTCCCATGTTGACGTTACCAACCCGAAAATATATGGAAAAATTCTTTTAACCTATTTAAAATTTAAAAACTCATATATACGTGGGTAATTTATATCATTTTCAAATATCGTCATGGTCATAATACAACTAATAACATCAAAAGTATTTTTACAATCGATTTTTTTTTTAAATTTTTAACTTGTATGACTTCATATTTAATACTTATATGAAAATTTATTACTTCATAGACTTTATACATTTAATACTTATATGAAAATTCATTACTTCATAGAATTTATATTTTTTATACTTATATAAAAATTTATTACTTCATAGACTTTATATTTTACTTCATAGACTTTATACATTTAATACTCATATGAAAATTTATTACTTCATAGACTTTATATATTTACTACTTATATGAAAATTTATTACTTCATAGACTTTATACAATTAATACTTATATGAAAATTTATTACTTCATAGACTTTATACAATTAATACTTATATGAAAATTTATTACTTCATAGACTTTATACAATTAATACTTATATGAAAATTTATTACTTCATAGACTTTATACAATTAATACTTATATGAAAATTTATTACTTCATAGACTTTATACATTTAATACTTATATGAAAATTTATTACTTCATAGACTTTATACAATTAATACTTATATGAAAATTTATTACTTCATAGACTTTATACAATTAATACTTATATGAAAATTTATTACTTCATAGACTTTATACAATTAATACTTATATGAAAATTTATTACTTCATAGACTTTATACAATTAATACTTATATGAAAATTTATTACTTCATAGACTTTATACAATTAATACTTATATGAAAATTTATTACTTCATAGACTTTATACAATTAATACTTATATGAAAATTTATTACTTCATAGACTTTATACAATTAATACTTATATGAAAATTTATTACTTCATAGACTTTATACAATTAATACTTATATGAAAATTTATTACTTCATAGACTTTATACAATTAATACTTATATGAAAATTTATTACTTCATAGACTTTATACAATTAATACTTATATGAAAATTTATTACTTCATAGACTTTATACAATTAATACTTATATGAAAATTTATTACTTCATAGACTTTATACATTTAATACTTATATGAAAATTCATTACTTCATAGACTTTATATTTTTTATACTTATATAAAAATTTATTACTTCATAGACTTTATATTTTACTTCATAGACTTTATACATTTAATACTTATATGAAAATTTATTACTTCATAGACTTTATATATTTACTACTTATATGAAAATTTATTACTTCATAGACTTTATACATTTAGTACTTATATGAAAATTTATTACTTCATAGACTTTATACAATTAATACTTATATGAAAATTTATTACTTCATAGACTTTATACAATTAATACTTATATGAAAATTTATTACTTCATAGACTTTATACATTTACTACTTATATGAAAATTTATTACTTCATAGACTTTATACAATTAATACTTATATGAAAATTTATTACTTCATAGACTTTATACAATTAATAGTTATATGAAAATTTATTACTTCATAGACTTTATACAATTAATACTTATATGAAAATTTATTACTTCATAGACTTTATACAATTAATACTTATATGAAAATTCATTACTTCATAGACTTTATACATTTAATACTTATATGAAAATTTATTACTTCATAGACTTTATATATTTACTACTTATATGAAAATTTATTACTTCATAGACTTTATACATTTAGTACTTATATGAAAATTTATTACTTCATAGACTTTATACAATTAATACTTATATGAAAATTTATTACTTCATAGACTTTATACAATTAATACTTATATGAAAATTTATTACTTCATAGACTTTATACAATTAATACTTATATGAAAATTTATTACTTCATAGACTTTATACAATTAATACTTATATGAAAATTTATTACTTCATAGACTTTATATATTTACTACTTATATGAAAATTTATTACTTCATAGACTTTATACATTTAGTACTTATATGAAAATTTATTACTTCATAGACTTTATGCAATTAATACTTATATGAAAATTTATTACTTCATAGACTTTATATATTTACTACTTATATGAAAATTTATTACTTCATAGACTTTATACAATTAATACTTATATGAAAATTTATTACTTCATAGACTTTATACAATTAATACTTATATGAAAATTTATTACTTCATAGACTTT
>NW_027212754.1:187500-200000 GCF_042242935.1 Bactrocera oleae | reverse complement strand
TCCAGCACTTTTCCAAGTACTGGAAGGAGACTGATGCCCCGATAAGAGCGAGGATCACTCCTGATCTTATCAGGGGACTTCAGGAGAGGTACAACCCTAGCAATTTTCCACTCGCGTGGAAAATAACCCTCCCACACGCACTTATTATAAATGGCCTCCAAGTATTCCGGAATGAACTTCCACAAGCTTTTGCACATCTCTCCGTTCAAACCATCAAAACCTGGGGACCGTTTAGACCTGACCAGGCCAAAGGCGTACCCCAACTCTCCATCGTCTAATGGAGGGACAGGTACCTCTTGTGCTTGAGGTACCTGAACCTCCGCCCTAGGAAAGAACGCTCCTAACAAAGCCCCCGCACACTCTCTCCACGTTGATAACATAGTGTCACCAACGCGAAGAGAGGTAACGTCCTCCCTCTTACGACCCCGGCAGATCCTATAGACCTGACCCCACGGGTCGTCCCTATTCTCACTCACGAAACTCCTCCACTCCTCTTCTTTAACTTTTACCAACATATCCTTATATTCCCTAGCAGCACAACTAAGTTCATGCCTAAGCTGGGACAGCCTGTCAGAATTTGACCGCCGAGCGCGTTGAAACTTTCGCCTCAATCGCCTGACAGTCCTCCTCTTCAAGGTTAACTCATGCGTCCACCACTTAATTTTCCTAACGATAAAACTTTCACACTTTCTAAGTACCCTATCATTAACCCCCCACACTACCTCATAAAGACGAGCAACCTGCTCATCAACCCCCAAATCCTCAAACGCTCTAAGCGGTATACCCAATACCGCTTCCCTGACAGATCGTCCATATTGGTTCCAGTCGATACCAGAGGTACGCCATCGCCGCAATGGACTCTCATACAGCGAGGGAGGGGATTTGGGAGTAACCATAATTTGGATCAAATTATGATCACTCAATCCCCACCCTCCCTTAACCTCCCATCTAGCTACGAACGCCCTATCTGCTGCCTGATTCATAAGCGTCACGTCAATGTCACTCACGCCCCCAGGCCCATCAAACGTGTACCATTCACTCGGCTCATTCACAATGTGGAGGTTTTTAGCCACCACCCATTCACTTAATGCCTCGCCTCGACTGTGGCTTTGATATCCAGACGAATGCCGGGATACCTTACTAAACCACATCGAAGACGAGGCATTCGCATCCAGCCCTAGGATAAATGGGCTACTACTCGCAAGTAGTAGTAGCTTATCCATGTAGCCCAGGTAGGGCTCTAGGGGCTCGCTAAATTTGCAGTACAAACTAGCTACAATCAGCCTACCGAACTCCCCCTCTATCGCGACACATACACCCAGTTGTGAGGAATCCACAACTACACAATCGTAGTTGGGATCACTCACAACAATTGCAGCATTAGCCCCAAGGTCCGTGAAGACCTTGAAACTACCAGGAAGACCCCGAACCACACCATTGGTGGCGTAGGGCTCCTGGAGTAAGGCAATGCCGCACCTCCCCTCAGCCATACACCCCCCCAATTCACACATTACGGCATACGCCCCCTGGCAGTTTAACTGTATAATCCCCCCCATCAGTGTCTGGCGAGGGCGCGCTCAACAATGCCACAGTATATCGGGCAGACAGCGGACATCATAAGATGCCCAGCTGGTCTACCCTTGAATGCGCAGTTGCGGCAATGGAGTGCATTGACGCAACTGGCAGCTCTGTGGCCTTCCTGACCGCACCTCCGGCAGACATCTGATTTGGCCCTACACACAGCCACTCTATGGTCGAAACTCATACACCGGAAGCAGCCAGCAACGGGGCTATCCGGTCGCACCCGGAAGGAGAACCACTTGATGTAGCACCTACCTGCCTCCAAGAGGGCGGACATCATTTTGTCCGTACCCTCAAGGACGACATTGGTGCTACCATCAGGGGCCACCTTCCAGGGACGACTGACCATCCTCACATCTGACCTCTGGGACGCCGGGCTAAAATCCTGAAGGTTCAGCCGGAGTAACTCTTCCATGAACTCATCATGGGAGATCTCCGTGTGAACCCCCTGGACTACAACCCGAGGACCCAACTTCCGGTTGACAGTCACGTCCAACCCCACCTCCCCGAATTTCGCGTTCATCGCAACTTTCTCCCTCTCTAAAACAGAGGGAGTGCGGATAACCGCCCCACCACCCTTAATTGGCCTAACCTCGTGGATCCTTACCCCCAGGGAAGGACCCACCTCCTTAACAACTTTTTTAATGACTTCCTCAGAGGAAGCTGCAGGCCCCTTACTCCTAACCACAACTGACCAGGTCTCAACAGGCTTCTGCGCCACCGGTGCAATCGCCTCCAGTACAGGTGCTGGGGGCGGAGGCATCGGTGCCGATGGAGCCGGCATTGACCTGCTCGGCGGCGAGGAGTGTCCTCCACAGCCTCCTCTAAGGGCGTCAACTTGACCACGAAGATGGGCATTCTCGGTTACTACCGTCATCAGAAGTGCCTCGTATTTCGAGGCAAGCTCCATCAGCCCCTTCGCGGTCCCTATAGCGAAATTTTCGGCCCCAAAAACTACTTCGCTTAGCTCCGCCGAAATTTTCTTAATAGCCGCGACATGGCTAACCGCACCACCCCCGACAACAACAACCCCCTTAAGAGCACCACGGTTGCTCGCGCCGCCCTTGCTCGCGCTCGTATTGCTCGCGCTCGTTTTGCTAGCGCCCGTTTTCTTCGCGCCCGTATCAACGCGCGCAACACCCACTTCGCCCTCGCCCGACTTTGCGGGGTGAACAGCCGCTTTTTCAGCGGTGTCACCGTTATCGCAACCGCTACCACTACCGCTCCCGCCCTCATCACCCCCCGTTTCTGCCGGCGACCCCAAACGCGCCTTCCGCCGTGGCGGGGACCTCACCGATGGCCTCACCGCCTCGTCTCCCGAAGTGTCCACCGTTACCACCGATGGACCGGACTCCTCACTCCCAGCGAGGGATTTAACCCTCCTCCTCCGTGGTGGAGGCATTCTTGCCTTCGGACGCCCTTTGGTAGGCTGATCCGCCGAACTTACCACTGACGCAGATGGCACTAGTTCAACAGATGCCGAAAACAGCCGCTCGCCAAGTACGTGCAACTGAACGCGCTGGAGAAAGTATCTCTAGCGCAGACCCGCTCTATAGCAGCGACGACCCAAGCGGACGATTAATGCGTTCTCGCTAGGGTACAGCCCACAACTCCAGCCAAAAGGCCTGGACAGAGGTCACTCAAATTGACCGCCGGACGGATCAATGTCCCCGTAACGGCCGCGAGTCGACCGATGTGGCGCTGGACCGAACCGATCCGTGGGTTAAACGCACACTGCTACGACCGTTTGTCTGCACACGGTACACTCACTTCGACACTGGACAGACGCTGGTACCTTTTGAGCAATCCTGCTCGAAACCTGCTGAAACTGGCCAACTGAACACCAGATGCCCAACACAACACTCCAAATAGGCGACTCTGCCGGCAAAGAATACCAACAATACGGCACTAAACTGGGGCTATGCAAAAAGTCCCCCACCAACAACAACGTGAACGACCACGTTGCGGTAGCACCTAAGGTACTGTACACAATATTAAAAAATATGTACTTACCGCTATTCCACCGAAAAATGCCCAAAAAACGCGCCAATTGTGCCCTTGCACGAAAAAACACACTCGCGGTCACGTACCCGAGCACTAACAACAAAACGCGAATACTCGCACAAAGCGAAATTCCGCAAGAAATTGTAGCAACAATTTCACACACTCGACAAGCAACGGTGCTTATGCTAACGCGTAAACAAATATCGCTCAAAAGAAAATACCGAAAAATCACCGAAAATTACTAATCACAACGATGCGCACGCACGTCTATTCGCGTCGGAATCCAAACAACGAATGAATGAGTAGATAGGGACAACGTCCGGTGTGTTTAACGTGAGTACCTGCCGTCGACGGCCTTATCTCACGGCGCTCAAAAGCACAGCGTATCAATACAATGCGTTGATCAGCGCCCCGAAAATGCTAGGCATTTTTCAGTACCGATTGGTAGTGTGGAATGGACACACTACACACCTTGGTGAGGTTCGAGGCCTATCTAACACCTCTGCCGTACTTTGGGTCCGGCACCCGGTTGCAATGCAACTCCACATTGAGTGAACAAAACACTCTTCCCGCATTTGGGCATCAACCACAACCACCACGATACTCCCCGAAGGGCCAGTCCGCATGAGCAGGTTGGAGCGAACTCCAAGGGCCCCTGCTCCCCGTGGTACCAGAATTAAGTCTCCGGTCAGACCTCGTAGCCGAAGCTACTACCAGTTGAGCTTCCATACTGCTCTGTACTGGTGACCAGGGATTAAATCCCTACCCCTTATCTTTCACCCTTAATCTAACCCCTATTTTCAGCTAATTGTCTCCGCCGCCTGAACAATTCACGCGCAAACCTATCAAACGACCCTAACTGTTCGGTATTTGGACTAGTGGAGATCACACCGCTGACGTCTAATCGTCCATTAGTCCAACTAATCCCCATTCCTTCAAGGTTCCTAATGTCCGAGTACATCGGGCAGAGCGCAATAACATGCGCCCAATCTTCAACACGCGCCCCACACATACACTCTGGCGTGTCAGAAAGGTGCCTCTGATGCAGAAATGCGTTCAGAGGACCATGTCCAGTAAGCAGAAAACCCAGGCTCAGACAGAATCGGAAGTCTGGGTTTTCTTCTACAAACCTAACGTCCCGGATGTACCCATAGGTCACCCTACCGTTAGGGCTATTGTCCCAACGGTCTTGCCACCTTATCTTAACCCTGTCCTCTAGAAGTCTCTTGCTTCCTAGATATCCTTCCCTCTCTACGTCAAGGTCGGAAATCAGGTTATTCTGCAGCAAGGACACACTCAAGCCTCTTCTTAACCTGAATGCAACAGCACGCTGTATGACAATCAGGTCAAGAGGGGGTGCACCTAACAAAACTTGCATCGCATCCGTTGAAACGGTGCGACACACTGGCAAACAGGCTAGCAGCATACAGCGCTGCACGGAGAGTAGTTTTTGGCGACCGAAGACCGTCGTGGCTAATTCCCACCATACTGCAGCTCCATAAGTGGCACAGGCCACAAATAAGCTACGATATATGGTGCGAACCGCACGACGTCCGAGGCCCCAATCACTCCGTAAAACGCGCCTGACCTTGCCGACAGTCGCCAGCAGTCTTTCTTTCACGCTAACCAAGTGTGGTGTGAAACACATCCTTTCCCTCATGGTCAACCCCAAGTATTTGACTTGCGTCATGTATTTGATGCTGACCCCATTTACACGGACAATCGGTGGACGAGCCGGCGACAATCTGCCCTTAAGCAGCATTGTGACCGTTTTGTCCATTGATATGTCCACACCAACACCTACACCCCAGCTGTGGACAATTTCTAAGAATCGTCCTCCCGCTCGCTCTATTTCGGACCTTGAGTGACCTTCAACTAAAAGAAGAAGGTCGTCCGCGTACGCACAACACTTGCATACTGGTTCAAGTTGTCCAAGCAGAGAGTCCATCATAAGGTTCCAAATATATGGACCACAGATGGATCCCTGCGGGCAGCCCCGAGCCACCCCAATCTCGACACTCCCATTCATTCCTACGATTGAGGCTTTTCTGTCCGAAAAGTAGCTGCGCCAGAGAGTAACTTCCGGGCAGCCGAGCTCCTCCAATCGTTCAATCACCCTATCCCAGATTAGGTAGTCAAAAGCTCCCTTAAAGTCAACAAATATGCCAAGGACATATTCGTTGACGTTCTCCCTAACGGCACTCTGGACATACATCCAAGCATCCTCTACACTGCGTCCTTTCCTGAAACCATACTGCCTATCCGACCACATATCCCGCGTTAGATCCTGAAGTCGTTCCACCATAACTCTCTCCAGTACTTTTCCCAGCACTGGAAGGAGACTGATGCCCCGATAAGAACGAGGATCACTCCTGATCTTATCAGGGGACTTCAGGAGAGGAACGACCCTAGCTCTTTTCCACTCCCGTGGAAAATATCCCTCCCACACGCACTTATTGTAAATGGCCTCCAGGTATTCCGGAATGAACTTCCACATGCTTTTACACATCTCTCCGTTCAAACCATCAAAACCTGGGGATCTTTTACACCTGACCAGGCCAAAGGCGTATCCCAGCTCCCCTTCATCTAGTGGAGGAACAGGTACCTCACACGTTTGAGATACCCGAGCCTCCGCCCTAGGAAAGAACGCTCCTAGCAGAACCCCAGCACAGTCTCTCCACGTTGATAATACAGTATCACCAACGCGGAGAGAGGTGATATCCTCCCTCTTACGACCCCTACAGATCTTGTAGACCTGACCCCATGGGTCGTTCCTATTTTCCCCTATAAAATTCCTCCATTCCTCTTCCTTGGTTTTGACTAGCATTTGTTTGTAATCCCTCATCACACAACTAAATTCATACCTAATCTGGGATAGCCCATCAGAGTTTGACTGTCTAGCGCGTTGAAACTTTCGTCTCAATCGCCGGACAGCTCTCCTCTTCATCGTTAGCTCTTTCGTCCACCACTTAAGTTTTCTCACTCTGAAGCTTTCGAACTTTCCGAGAACACTGTTGTTCACTTCCCACACTACATCGTATAGCCGAGAAATTTGCTCGTCCACCCCAAAGTCTTCAAACTCACTAAGCGGTATTTCTAATACCGCTTCCCTGACAGATCGTCCATATTGGTTCCAGTCGATACCAGAGGTACGCCATCGCCGCAATGGACTCTCATACGCCGAGGGAGGAGATTTAGGAGTAACCATAATTTGAATCAAGTTATGGTCACTCAATCCCCACCCTCCCCTAATCTCCCACCTAACATTAAAGGTCCTATTTGCTGCCTCATTGATGAAGGACACATCGATGTCGCTCACACCCCCAGGCCCATCAAACGTATACCACTCGCTTGGCTCGTTTAATATGTGAAGACTATTTGCCTCCACCCATTCGCTTAATACCTCGCCTCTAGTGTGGCTTTGATATCCTGACGAATGTCGGGATACCTTACTAAACCACATAGAGGACGAGGCATTCGCATCCATTCCTAGGATAAGCGAGCTACTACTGGCAAGTAGCAGTAGCTTATCCATGTACAGCAGGTAAGGCTCTAGAGGTTCGCTGTATTTGCAATAAACACTAGCGACTACCAATCTACCGAACTCCCCTTCTATGGATACACAAACACCCAGCTGTGACGAATCCAGAACTACGCAGTCGTAGCTCGGATTATTCACAACTATTGCGGCATTTCTCCTAAGGTCTGTGAAGACCCTAAATCCTCCAGGGAGACCCCGAACCACACCATTAGTGGCGTAGGGCTCCTGGAGTAATGCGATGCCGCACCCACCCTCTAGCATACAACCCCCTAACTCGCACATTACGGCATAACAACCCTGACAATTTAGCTGTAAAATCGTCCCCATTAGTGTCTGGAAAGGGCACGCTCTACTATGCCACAGTAGACTGGACAAGCAGCTGACATCATAAGATGCCCAGCTGGTCTACCCTTAAATGCACAGTTGCGACAATGTGGTGCATTGACGCAACTAGCAGCTCTGTGGCCTTCCTGACCACACCTACGGCAGACATCGGACTTGGCCTTACATTGCGCAACTCGATGGTCAAAGCCCATGCACCGAAAACAGCCGGCAACAGGGCTGTCTGGTCGCACTCGGAAGGAAAACCACTTAATGTAGCACCTTCCCGCTTCTAAAAGGGCGGACATTACTTCCTCCGAACCCTCCAGAACGACGTTAGTTTTACCATCTGGCGCCACCTTCCAGGGGCGACTGACCAACCTAACGTCGGATTTCTTTGCCTCCGGACTTAAATTCGTACTGAACAGTTCTTCCATGAATTCCTCATGGGAGATCTCGGTGTGTACTCCTTGCACCACAACCCTTGGCCCCAACTTCCGGTTGACACTGACGTCCAACCCTACCTCCCCGAATTTTGCGTTAGTCGCCACTTTCTCCCTCTCTAATACGGAGGGAGTGCGGATGACCGCCCCACCACCCTTTATCGGCCTAACATCATGGATCCTTACGCCGAGTGAAGGACCCACCTCCTTGACCACCTTTTTGATTACTTCCTTAGAGGAAGTTGCAGGCCCCTTACTCCTGACCACAACTGACCAGGTCTCCACCGGCTTCGGCGACATCGGCGCTATTGCCTTCAGCACGGGTGCTGGAGGGGCAGGCGCCGAAGTCGCGGGAGCCACCATTGGTTTGGTCGGACGCGATCCCCCACACCCTCCCGTAAGGGCATCCACCTGCCCGCGAAGATGAGCGTTCTCCGCAATTATGGTCATCAGGAGTGCCTCGTACTTCGAGGCAAGCTCCATAAGACCCTTCATCTCGGAAACCTCTATATTTTTCCCCCCGAAAACCAACGCGCTAACCTCCGCTGTTACAGCTTTCATAGCTGCAACATGGGTGATAGCGCCACCCCCAACAACACCCCCAACAACACCCCCCTTATTTGAAATACGCTCCCCTTTTATACCTTTCTTCTTTTCTCGTTTTTCTCCTTCACTCTGTAGATAGGGACAGAGGGAATCTCGTTAATCCATTCATGCGCGTCACTAATTAGATGACGAGGCATTTGGCTACCTTAAGAGAGTCATAGTTACTCCCGCCGTTTACCCGCGCTTACTTGAATTTCTTCACTTTGACATTCAGAGCACTGGGCAGAAATCACATTGTGTCAACACCCGTTAGGGCCATCACAATGCTTTGTTTTAATTAGACAGTCGGATTCCCCAAGTCCGAGCCAGTTCTGAATTGATTGTTAATTGATAATCGTTATAATTTAAAAAGTATCTATACAATAATAAATCCTTTAGAAATTTTAGCAAGAAAGTTCCACAATTGGCTACGTAACTACTATCCGGGGAACAAGAATCGAAATTCTCTATTTACCCAGAACGAGTACATAAACCATGGTATTGCTTCCCAATCAAGCCCGACTATCTCAATCTTCAGAGCCAATCCTTATCCCGAAGTTACGGATCTAATTTGCCGACTTCCCTTACCTACATTATTCTATCGACTAGAGACTCTTCACCTTGGAGACCAGCTGCGGATATTGGTACGGCCTGTTGAGAAGTTTGCGTAACCCCACCATAAATTTTCAAGGTCCGAGGAGAAAATATCGACACAACAGTAAATGTCATGCTCTTCTAGTCCATCTACCATATCTCTCTTCGAAAGACTTCCATGGTAGTACGACTATAAAACAGAAAAGAAAACTCTTCCGATACCTCTCGACGGCTTCTTTATGGTCGTTCCTGTTGCCAGGATGAGCACAAGGCCCATTTTTAATAACAAACGGATACTCAACAGGTTACGGAATTGGAACCGTATTCCCTTTCGTTCAAAATTATTCAAGTGTTTAATTACTATGGAATAAAAATTCATTCATTTCATTTCATTAAAACTTGAAAATTTTCGGCTTTCGCCTTGAACTTAGGACCGACTAACTCGTGATCAACCACTGTTCACACGAAACCCTTCTCCACTTCAGTCCTCCAAGGTCTCATTCGATTATTTGCTACTACCACCAAGATCTGTACCAATAGCGGCTCCATGCAGGCTTACGCCAAACACTTCTAAGCACACCATTGTACCCTCCTACTCACTAAAGTTTCAAAATTTATAATCCAACCGAAATTGTATTATAAATCATGTACTTTAGCGGTAATGTATAGGTATACAACTTAAGCGCCATCCATTTTAAGGGCTAGTTGCTTCGGCAGGTGAGTTGTTACACACTCCTTAGCGGATTACGACTTCCATGTCCACCGTCCTGCTGTTTTAAGCAACCAACGCCTTTCATGGTATCTGCATGAGTTGTTAATTTAGGCACCGTAACATTACGTTTGGTTCATCCCACAGCGCCAGTTCTGCTTACCAAAAGTGGCCCACTGGGCACATTATATCATAACCTCAACCTTCATATCAAGAAAGGTGAGGTTCTTACCCATTTAAAGTTTGAGAATAGGTTAAGGTCGTTTCGACCCTAAGGCCTCTAATCATTCGCTTTACCAGATAAGATTATTTTACATAATTTTTAAATGCACCAGCTATCCTGAGGGAAACTTCGGAGGGAACCAGCTACTAGATGGTTCGATTGGTCTTTCGCCCCTATACTCAATTCTGACAATCGATTTGCACGTCAGAACTGTTTCGGTCTTCCATCAGGGTTTCCCCTGACTTCAACCTGATCAAGTATAGTTCACCATCTTTCGGGTCACAGCATATATGCTCAAGGTACGCTCCAGTTAGAGGTATAAATAATAATAAATTATCATTATACATAACTATATGGAACGCCCCGGGATTGAATTAATAATGTAATACATTAAAAATTAATCCCATTATTAATACAGTTAAGTTAATTTCGCCATTAGGTTTAATATAACCCAATGACTTGCACATATGTTAGACTCCTTGGTCCGTGTTTCAAGACGGGTCCCGAAGGTATCCTGAATCTTTCGCATTGTTAATCATATAAATGCATACAATTAATATTAAAATCAATGATAATAATATTATTGTAAAATTCAAAAGAATTTTAGCATTATATATAATAAAATCTATCAACACTTTATCAAATCATCAGTAATTATTCTATGTTAATAAGCTAAAAGCAAATTAATTTGAATAAACTTAAAAACCAATGATCTTTTGATAAATATTTTATTATGTTAATAGATTACAATGTCCTTATATGAAAAAAATGCACACTATTACTATAATATTTAAAATTAAATACTACAGTTATAATGATGA
The DNA here is from genome assembly GCF_042242935.1 of Bactrocera oleae. NCBI lineage: Eukaryota > Metazoa > Arthropoda > Insecta > Diptera > Tephritidae > Bactrocera > Bactrocera oleae. The sequence goes on along the minus strand of NW_027212754.1, from coordinate 189,178 downwards.
ATTTTTCATAATGGATATTCAGGTTCATCGGGCTTAACCTCTAAGCAGTTTCACGTACTATTTAACTCTCTATTCAGAGTTCTTTTCAACTTTCCCTCACGGTACTTGTTTACTATCGGTCTCATGGTTATATTTAGTTTTAGATGGAGTTTACCACCCACTTAGTGCTGCACTATCAAGCAACACGACTCTTTGGAAATATCTTTCTAGTAATCATTAACGTTATACGGGCCTGGCACCCTCTATGGGTAAATGGCCTCATTTAAGAAGGACTTAAATCGTTAATTTCTCATACTAGATATTAAGATATTCCATACACTGCATCTCACATTTGCCATATAGACAAAGTGACTTAGTGCTGAACTATTTTCTTTTCGCTCGCCGCTACTAAGAAAATCCTTGTTAGTTTCTTTTCCTCCCCTCATTAATATGCTTAAATTCAGGGGGTAGTCCCATATGAGTTGAGGTTGTATAAAATATATTTTAGATTGATTTGTTTATTTTTATTTAATTTTTTTGCTATTTGCTATTTTAAAGAAATATATTTTTATATCTTGATTACTCAATATTATTCAATCTTTTCATCCCTTTTTAAAATTCATAATATAATAATTAATAAAATTAACAACATTATTCCTCCACATATCATATATTTTTTTTTATTATAAATTTTTCTCAATACAATAGAGTGAATTAATTCTAGAATAAAAATTTATTTTATGCTAGACATTCCTCTTATGTATTATTTAATATAATTTAAATAATGTTGAAAATTTTTTCTTTTATGGGAATACTAAGATTCTCATTTATCATAAATTTTCGTTCAAATATGAGGTATTCAAGAATATATTTTCTATATTTCTTTTTATGCTATTAATATTATGGATTGAAAAATACAATCCAATAATATGCCATATGCTTAAATTCTATTAATTGACTAAAAGAATAAGCAACTAATTTAGCATAGTCTTACAACCCTCAACCATATGTAGTCCAAGCAGCACTTTAAAATTAATTAAAGTACATAACAGCATGGACCGCAATATGCGTTCAAAATGTCGATGTTCATGTGTCCTGCAGTTCACACGATGACGCACAGTTTGCTGCGTTCTTCATCGACCCATGAGCCGAGTGATCCACCGCTTAGAGTGATAATTTTTTTGTATTTTTTTAATTCAAAGTCAAAGAATTTTAATTTATTGAAAGTATTAATAATTAATCAATAATAAATTTTTAATACATAAGTTTAAAACATCTTTCAATAAATTGTAATTTTAAACCCAAACATTTGCAGCTGCGCATGTCTTAGGTCAACAAAAACAGTAATACCTTTTATATATTATTTTCTTCTCTATTTGTGCGTTTTCTTTTTTTAAATTTTTCAACATGTTTTTAATCACAAATAGAAAATACCATAAAAAAAAGGTATTACACACGTTAATGTGAACAAGTTAACTTATCATTTATAATATTTTATATAAATATCACAATTAAATATTATTTTCTATATAAATAATAAGTACAGCTATATGTTTAAAGGTTTTTTTATTGCGTTCAAATACAATGTATGCGAAGTTCACAATATAATATATATTGTCATAATGCATTACAAGGAGTTAAAAAAAAAAAAAAAAACAGAAAAACATTCAAAACATTGTATAATTCAAAACATTTTGAA
>NW_027212754.1:177500-185000 GCF_042242935.1 Bactrocera oleae | reverse complement strand
TTCAAATTCTATTATATTTATTTCAATAATAAATATATGATAAAAAGTATTTTCGGGTGCAACACATTAATATTTTATTTTATTTAAAAACCATCCTTTTACACATATATTTTATGAGTAAATATTAGAATAGCTCACAAATAAAACTAAAATATTGTTTAATATTTATTTCTACAATATGTTAGTATAGAATAATAGATTTTTTATGTTTTTGTATAAAACAAAATCTATTTCTATTTAAACTAACTGTAGGAAACCAGGAATAAAAAACGCTCATTATATACAATATGTTAGTACAGAATATAGAGTTTTGTATAAAACAAAATCTATTTCTATTTAAACTAACTGTATAAAAACCAGGAATAAAAAACGCTATTATATACAATATGTTAGTACAGAATATAGAGTTTTGTATAAAACAAAATCTATTTCTATTTAAACTAACTGTATAAAAACCAGGAATAAAAAACGCTCATTATATACAATATGTTAGTACAGAATATAGAGTTTTGTATAAAACAAAATCTATTTCTATTTAAACTAACTGTATAAAAACCAGGAATAAAAAACGCTCATTATATACAATATGTTAGTACAGAATATAGAATTTTGTATAAAACAAAATCTATTTCTATTTAAACTAACTGTATAAAAACCAGGAATAAAAAACGCTCATTATATACAATATGTTAGTACAGAATATAGAGTTTTGTATAAAACAAAATCTATTTCTATTTAAACTAACTGTATAAAAACCAGGAATAAAAAGGCACACAAAATCAACTTTCATTTTCATATTTACTTAAAAATACATATAAAGTAAAAAATATTTCCATATAAATACTAAGTAAATAAAGTCATACAAGTATGAAAATTTTCATACAAGTACTAAATACATAAATCATATAAGTATAGTAATATTCATACTTATAAGTATTTAAAAACAATTTCTTACTAATAAACTAACATAAGGAATTCAAATATATAAAAGTATAATACATTTCCTAGCAGTAAAAAATTTTCATATAAGTACTAAATGTATAAAGTCTATGAAGCAATAAATTTTCATATAAGTACTATTTCAGTATATGTCAATTTGAGCAGATTTGTGCAAATTTGTTATAAATGTTCTCTCCCATGTTGACGTTACCAACCCGAAAATATATGGAAAAATTCTTTTAACCTATTTAAAATTTAAAAACTCATATATACGTGGGTAATTTATATCATTTTCAAATATCGTCATGGTCATAATACAACTAATAACATCAAAAGTATTTTTACAATCGATTTTTTTTTTAAATTTTTAACTTGTATGACTTCATATTTAATACTTATATGAAAATTTATTACTTCATAGACTTTATACATTTAATACTTATATGAAAATTTATTACTTCATAGACTTTATACATTTAATACTTATATGAAAATTCATTACTTCATAGACTTTATATTTTTTATACTTATATAAAAATTTATTACTTCATAGACTTTATATTTTACTTCATAGACTTTATACATTTAATACTCATATGAAAATTTATTACTTCATAGACTTTATATATTTACTACTTATATGAAAATTTATTACTTCATAGACTTTATACAATTAATACTTATATGAAAATTTATTACTTCATAGACTTTATACAATTAATACTTATATGAAAATTTATTACTTCATAGACTTTATACAATTAATACTTATATGAAAATTTATTACTTCATAGACTTTATACAATTAATACTTATATGAAAATTTATTACTTCATAGACTTTATACAATTAATACTTATATGAAAATTTATTACTTCATAGACTTTATACAATTAATACTTATATGAAAATTTATTACTTCATAGACTTTATACAATTAATACTTATATGAAAATTTATTACTTCATAGACTTTATACAATTAATACTTATATGAAAATTTATTACTTCATAGACTTTATACAATTAATACTTATATGAAAATTTATTACTTCATAGACTTTATACAATTAATACTTATATGAAAATTTATTACTTCATAGACTTTATACAATTAATACTTATATGAAAATTTATTACTTCATAGACTTTATACATTTAATACTTATATGAAAATTCATTACTTCATAGACTTTATATTTTTTATACTTATATAAAAATTTATTACTTCATAGACTTTATATTTTACTTCATAGACTTTATACATTTAATACTTATATGAAAATTTATTACTTCATAGACTTTATATATTTACTACTTATATGAAAATTTATTACTTCATAGACTTTATACATTTAGTACTTATATGAAAATTTTCATACTTGTATGACTTTATTTACTTAGTATTTATATGGAAATATTTTTTACTTTATATGTATTTTTAAGTAAATATGAAAATGAAAGTTGATTTTGTGTGCCTTTTTATTCCTGGTTTTTATACAGTTAGTTTAAATAGAAATAGATTTTGTTTTATACAAAACTCTATATTCTGTACTAACATATTGTATATAATGAGCGTTTTTTATTCCTGGTTTTTATACAGTTAGTTTAAATAGAAATAGATTTTGTTTTATACAAAATTCTATATTCTGTACTAACATATTGTATATAATGAGCGTTTTTTATTCCTGGTTTTTATACAGTTAGTTTAAATAGAAATAGATTTTGTTTTATACAAAACTCTATATTCTGTACTAACATATTGTATATAATGAGCGTTTTTTATTCCTGGTTTTTATACAGTTAGTTTAAATAGAAATAGATTTTGTTTTATACAAAACTCTATATTCTGTACTAACATATTGTATATAATGAGCGTTTTTTATTCCTGGTTTTTATACAGTTAGTTTAAATAGAAATAGATTTTGTTTTATACAAAACTCTATATTCTGTACTAACATATTGTATATAATGAGCGTTTTTTATTCCTGGTTTCCTACAGTTAGTTTAAATAGAAATAGATTTTGTTTTATACAAAAACATAAAAAATCTATTATTCTATACTAACATATTGTAGAAATAAATATTAAACAATATTTTAGTTTTATTTGTGAGCTATTCTAATATTTACTCATAAAATATATGTGTAAAAGGATGGTTTTTAAATAAAATAAAATATTAATGTGTTGCACCCGAAAATACTTTTTATCATATATTTATTATTGAAATAAATATAATAGAATTTGAAATTATTAATTTCAAATCAAGAAAAAAATGTATATACTCTTAAAAAAAGGTATATATATTACTATATGCATTGAAATAAAGTAAAATGTATAGAATGATATTATTTGAAAATTTTGCCAATATAAGAAGAAATATCGTTCTTACATAATAATTAAATAATAATATGTATAGAGAACGAAAATTCTTTTCACGATACCAAAACAAAAATTAAAAAAATCCATTACAAAATCACACAATAGAAATGAAATATAATGAAAAAAAATATAATAAAGAAAGAAACATAGAAAAATTGTTGTGTATATTGTAAATGTTTTTATGTTTTGTGTATTTGTGTATAATTTTCAAATAAGAAAATATCATTTTAAACTTTTATATAATATAAAAAATATTATATAAAAAAGAAATATATATTATTCTGGTTGATCCTGCCAGTAGTTATATGCTTGTCTCAAAGATTAAGCCATGCATGTCTAAGTACAAACAAATTAAAAGTGAAACCGCAAAAGGCTCATTATATCAGTTATGGTTCCATAGATCGTTAACAGTTACTTGGATAACTGTGGTAATTCTAGAGCTAATACATGCAAAATAAACACGGATCTTTTGGAACGTGTGCTTTTATTAGGCTAAAACCAAGCGATTATTCGATCGTTATATTGGTTGAACTCTAGATAACTTGCAGATCGTATGGTCTCGTACCGACGACAGATCTTTCAAATGTCTGCCCTATCAACTTTTGATGGTAGTATCTAGGACTACCATGGTTGCAACGGGTAACGGGGTATCAGGGTTCGATTCCGGAGAGGGAGCCTGAGAAACGGCTACCACATCTAAGGAAGGCAGCAGGCGCGTAAATTACCCACTCCCAGTTCGGGGAGGTAGTGACGAAAAATAACAATACAGGACTCATATCCGAGGCCCTGTAATTGGAATGAGTACACTTTAAATCCTTTAACAAGGACCTATTGGAGGGCAAGTCTGGTGCCAGCAGCCGCGGTAATTCCAGCTCCAATAGCGTATATTAAAGTTGTTGCGGTTAAAACGTTCGTAGTTGAATTTGTGCTTCATACGGGTAGTACAACTATAATTGTGGTATGTACATTACCTTATGTATGTAAGCGTATTACCGGTGGAGTTCTTATATATAATTAATACAATGTATTTTTTATATATTCCTCCTATTTAAACCTGCTTCAGTGCTCTTCATCGAGTGTTGTTGTGGGCCGGTACAATTACTTTGAACAAATTAGAGTGCTTAAAGCAGGCTCCAAATGCCTGAATATTTTGTGCATGGAATAATGAAATAAGACCTCTGTTCTACTTTCATTGGTTTTTAGATCAAGAGGTAATGATTAATAGAAGCAGTTTGGGGGCATTAGTATTACGACGCGAGAGGTGAAATTCTTGGACCGTCGTAAGACTAACTTAAGCGAAAGCATTTGCCAAAGATGTTTTCATTAATCAAGAACGAAAGTTAGAGGTTCGAAGGCGATCAGATACCGCCCTAGTTCTAACCATAAACGATGCCAGCTAGCAATTGGGTGTAGCTACTACTATGGCTCTCTCAGTCGCTTCCCGGGAAACCAAAGCTTTTGGGCTCCGGGGGAAGTATGGTTGCAAAGCTGAAACTTAAAGGAATTGACGGAAGGGCACCACCAGGAGTGGAGCCTGCGGCTTAATTTGACTCAACACGGGAAAACTTACCAGGTCCGAACATAAGCGTGTAAGACAGATTGATAGCTCTTTCTCGAATCTATGGGTGGTGGTGCATGGCCGTTCTTAGTTCGTGGAGTGATTTGTCTGGTTAATTCCGATAACGAACGAGACTCAAATATATTAAATAGATGCTTTCAGGATTATGGTGTTGAAGCTTATATAGCCTTCATTCATGCGTTCATCTTGAATGTACAAGTGTTTGAATGTGTTTATATAAGTGGAGTCGTACCTGTTGGTTTGTCCCATTATAAGGACACTAGCTTCTTAAATGGACAAATTGCGTCTAGCAGTAACGAGATTGAGCAATAACAGGTCTGTGATGCCCTTAGATGTCCTGGGCTGCACGCGCGCTACAATGAAAGTATCAACGTGTATTTCCTAGACCGAGAGGTCCGGGTAAACCGCTGAACCACTTTCATGCTTGGGATTGTGAACTGAAACTGTTCACATGAACTTGGAATTCCCAGTAAGTGTGAGTCATTAACTCGCATTGATTACGTCCCTGCCCTTTGTACACACCGCCCGTCGCTACTACCGATTGAATTATTTAGTGAGGTCTCCGGACGTGATCACTGTGACGCCTTGTGTTTCACGGTTGTTTCGCAAAAGTTGACCGAACTTGATTATTTAGAGGAAGTAAAAGTCGTAACAAGGTTTCCGTAGGTGAACCTGCGGAAGGATCATTATTGTGTTCCTATCCGAAAAGAAAAAAAAAATAATTATATAAAAACAAAATAAAAAAAAAGAATAAAAAAGAAAAAAAAGTTTTCTTTTTGTTCTTTTCATTCAAAATGTTTTGAATTATACAATGTTTTGAATGTTTTTCTGTTTTTTTTTTTTTTTTAACTCCTTGTAATGCATTATGACAATATATATTATATTGTGAACTTCGCATACATTGTATTTGAACGCAATAAAAAAACCTTTAAACATATAGCTGTACTTATTATTTATATAGAAAATAATATTTAATTGTGATATTTATATAAAATATTATAAATGATAAGTTAACTTGTTCACATTAACGTGTGTAATACCTTTTTTTTATGGTATTTTCTATTTGTGATTAAAAACATGTTGAAAAATTTAAAAAAAGAAAACGCACAAATAGAGAAGAAAATAATATATAAAAGGTATTACTGTTTTTGTTGACCTAAGACATGCGCAGCTGCAAATGTTTGGGTTTAAAATTACAATTTATTGAAAGATGTTTTAAACTTATGTATTAAAAATTTATTATTGATTAATTATTAATACTTTCAATAAATTAAAATTCTTTGACTTTGAATTAAAAAAATACAAAAAAATTATCACTCTAAGCGGTGGATCACTCGGCTCATGGGTCGATGAAGAACGTAGCAAACTGTGCGTCATCGTGTGAACTGCAGGACACATGAACATCGACATTTTGAACGCATATTGCGGTCCATGCTGTTATGTACTTTAATTAATTTTAAAGTGCTGCTTGGACTACATATGGTTGAGGGTTGTAAGACTATGCTAAATTAGTTGCTTATTCTTTTAGTCAATTAATAGAATTTAAGCATATGGCATATTATTGGATTGTATTTTTCAATCCATAATATTAATAGCATAAAAAGAAATATAGAAAATATATTCTTGAATACCTCATATTTGAACGAAAATTTATGATAAATGAGAATCTTAGTATTCCCATAAAAGAAAAAATTTTCAACATTATTTAAATTATATTAAATAATACATAAGAGGAATGTCTAGCATAAAATAAATTTTTATTCTAGAATTAATTCACTCTATTGTATTGAGAAAAATTTATAATAAAAAAAAATATATGATATGTGGAGGAATAATGTTGTTAATTTTATTAATTATTATATTATGAATTTTAAAAAGGGATGAAAAGATTGAATAATATTGAGTAATCAAGATATAAAAATATATTTCTTTAAAATAGCAAATAGCAAAAAAATTAAATAAAAATAAACAAATCAATCTAAAATATATTTTATACAACCTCAACTCATATGGGACTACCCCCTGAATTTAAGCATATTAATGAGGGGAGGAAAAGAAACTAACAAGGATTTTCTTAGTAGCGGCGAGCGAAAAGAAAATAGTTCAGCACTAAGTCACTTTGTCTATATGGCAAATGTGAGATGCAGTGTATGGAATATCTTAATATCTAGTATGAGAAATTAACGATTTAAGTCCTTCTTAAATGAGGCCATTTACCCATAGAGGGTGCCAGGCCCGTATAACGTTAATGATTACTAGAAAGATATTTCCAAAGAGTCGTGTTGCTTGATAGTGCAGCACTAAGTGGGTGGTAAACTCCATCTAAAACTAAATATAACCATGAGACCGATAGTAAACAAGTACCGTGAGGGAAAGTTGAAAAGAACTCTGAATAGAGAGTTAAATAGTACGTGAAACTGCTTAGAGGTTAAGCCCGATGAACCTGAATATCCATTATGAAAAATTCATCATTATAACTGTAGTATTTAATTTTAAATATTATAGTAATAGTGTGCATTTTTTTCATATAAGGACATTGTAATCTATTAACATAATAAAATATTTATCAAAAGATCATTGGTTTTTAAGTTTATTCAAATTA
>NW_027212754.1:152500-172500 GCF_042242935.1 Bactrocera oleae | reverse complement strand
ATTAATTGTATAAAGTCTATGAAGTAATAAATTTTCATATAAGTATTAATTGTATAAAGTCTATGAAGTAATAAATTTTCATATAAGTATTAATTGTATAAAGTCTATGAAGTAAATATATAAAGTCTATGAAGTAATAAATTTTCATATAAGTATTAATTGTATAAAGTCTATGAAGTAATAAATTTTCATATAAGTACTAAATGTATAAAGTCTATGAAGTAATAAATTTTCATATAAGTAGTAAATATATAAAGTCTATGAAGTAATAAATTTTCATATAAGTATTAATTGCATAAAGTCTATGAAGTAATAAATTTTCATATAAGTACTAAATGTATAAAGTCTATGAAGTAATAAATTTTCATATAAGTAGTAAATATATAAAGTCTATGAAGTAATAAATTTTCATATAAGTATTAAATGTATAAAGTCTATGAAGTAATAAATTTTCATATAAGTATTAAATGTATAAAGTCTATGAAGTAATGAATTTTCATATAAGTATTAATTGTATAAAGTCTATGAAGTAATAAATTTTCATATAAGTATTAATTGTATAAAGTCTATGAAGTAATAAATTTTCATATAAGTATTAATTGTATAAAGTCTATGAAGTAATAAATTTTCATATAAGTATTAATTGTATAAAGTCTATGCAGTAATAAATTTTCATATAAGTAGTAAATATATAAAGTCTATGAAGTAATAAATTTTCATATAAGTATTAAATGTATAAAGTCTATGAAGTAATAAATTTTCATATAAGTATTAATTGTATAAAGTCTATGAAGTAATAAATTTTCATATAAGTATTAATTGTATAAAGTCTATGCAGTAATAAATTTTCATATAAGTAGTAAATATATAAAGTCTATGAAGTAATAAATTTTCATATAAGTATTAAATGTATAAAGTCTATGAAGTAATAAATTTTCATATAAGTATTAATTGTATAAAGTCTATGAAGTAATGAATTTTCATATAAGTATTAATTGTATAAAGTCTATGAAGTAATAAATTTTCATATAAGTATTAATTGTATAAAGTCTATGAAGTAATAAATTTTCATATAACTATTAATTGTATAAAGTCTATGAAGTAATAAATTTTCATATAAGTATTAATTGTATAAAGTCTATGAAGTAATAAATTTTCATATAAGTATTAAATGTATAAAGTCTATGAAGTAATAAATTTTCATATAAGTATTAATTGTATAAAGTCTATGAAGTAATAAATTTTCATATAAGTATTAATTGTATAAAGTCTATGAAGTAATAAATTTTCATATAAGTACTAAATGTATAAAGTCTATGAAGTAATAAATTTTCATATAAGTAGTAAATATATAAAGTCTATGAAGTAATAAATTTTCATATAAGTATTAATTGTATAAAGTCTATGAAGTAATAAATTTTCATATAAGTATTAATTGTATAAAGTCTATGAAGTAATAAATTTTCATATAAGTACTAAATGTATAAAGTCTATGAAGTAATAAATTTTCATATAAGTAGTAAATATATAAAGTCTATGAAGTAATAAATTTTCATATAAGTATTAAATGTATAAAGTCTATGAAGTAAAATATAAAGTCTATGAAGTAATAAATTTTTATATAAGTATAAAAAATATAAAGTCTATGAAGTAATGAATTTTCATATAAGTATTAAATGTATAAAGTCTATGAAGTAATAAATTTTCATATAAGTATTAATTGTATAAAGTCTATGAAGTAATAAATTTTCATATAAGTATTAATTGTATAAAGTCTATGAAGTAATAAATTTTCATATAAGTATTAATTGTATAAAGTCTATGAAGTAATAAATTTTCATATAAGTATTAATTGTATAAAGTCTATGAAGTAATAAATTTTCATATAAGTATTAATTGTATAAAGTCTATGAAGTAATAAATTTTCATATAAGTATTAATTGTATAAAGTCTATGAAGTAATAAATTTTCATATAAGTATTAATTGTATAAAGTCTATGAAGTAATAAATTTTCATATAAGTATTAATTGTATAAAGTCTATGAAGTAATAAATTTTCATATAAGTATTAATTGTATAAAGTCTATGAAGTAATAAATTTTCATATAAGTATTAATTGTATAAAGTCTATGAAGTAATAAATTTTCATATAAGTATTAATTGTATAAAGTCTATGAAGTAATAAATTTTCATATAAGTATTAATTGTATAAAGTCTATGAAGTAATGAATTTTCATATAAGTATTAAATGTATAAAGTCTATGAAGTAATAAATTTTCATATAAGTATTAATTGTATAAAGTCTATGAAGTAATAAATTTTCATATAAGTATTAATTGTATAAAGTCTATGAAGTAATAAATTTTCATATAAGTATTAATTGTATAAAGTCTATGAAGTAATAAATTTTCATATAAGTATTAATTGTATAAAGTCTATGAAGTAATAAATTTTCATATAAGTAGTAAATATATAAAGTCTATGAAGTAATAAATTTTCATATGAGTATTAAATGTATAAAGTCTATGAAGTAAAATATAAAGTCTATGAAGTAATAAATTTTTATATAAGTATAAAAAATATAAAGTCTATGAAGTAATGAATTTTCATATAAGTATTAAATGTATAAAGTCTATGAAGTAATAAATTTTCATATAAGTATTAAATGTATAAAGTCTATGAAGTAATAAATTTTCATATAAGTATTAAATATGAAGTCATACAAGTTAAAAATTTAAAAAAAAAATCGATTGTAAAAATACTTTTGATGTTATTAGTTGTATTATGACCATGACGATATTTGAAAATGATATAAATTACCCACGTATATATGAGTTTTTAAATTTTAAATAGGTTAAAAGAATTTTTCCATATATTTTCGGGTTGGTAACGTCAACATGGGAGAGAACATTTATAACAAATTTGCACAAATCTGCTCAAATTGACATATACTGAAATAGTACTTATATGAAAATTTATTGCTTCATAGACTTTATACATTTAGTACTTATATGAAAATTTTTTACTGCTAGGAAATGTATTATACTTTTATATATTTGAATTCCTTATGTTAGTTTATTAGTAAGAAATTGTTTTTAAATACTTATAAGTATGAATATTACTATACTTATATGATTTATGTATTTAGTACTTGTATGAAAATTTTCATACTTGTATGACTTTATTTACTTAGTATTTATATGGAAATATTTTTTACTTTATATGTATTTTTAAGTAAATATGAAAATGAAAGTTGATTTTGTGTGCCTTTTTATTCCTGGTTTTTATACAGTTAGTTTAAATAGAAATAGATTTTGTTTTATACAAAACTCTATATTCTGTACTAACATATTGTATATAATGAGCGTTTTTTATTCCTGGTTTTTATACAGTTAGTTTAAATAGAAATAGATTTTGTTTTATACAAAATTCTATATTCTGTACTAACATATTGTATATAATGAGCGTTTTTTATTCCTGGTTTTTATACAGTTAGTTTAAATAGAAATAGATTTTGTTTTATACAAAACTCTATATTCTGTACTAACATATTGTATATAATGAGCGTTTTTTATTCCTGGTTTTTATACAGTTAGTTTAAATAGAAATAGATTTTGTTTTATACAAAACTCTATATTCTGTACTAACATATTGTATATAATGAGCGTTTTTTATTCCTGGTTTTTATACAGTTAGTTTAAATAGAAATAGATTTTGTTTTATACAAAACTCTATATTCTGTACTAACATATTGTATATAATAGCGTTTTTTATTCCTGGTTTTTATACAGTTAGTTTAAATAGAAATAGATTTTGTTTTATACAAAACTCTATATTCTGTACTAACATATTGTATATAATGAGCGTTTTTTATTCCTGGTTTCCTACAGTTAGTTTAAATAGAAATAGATTTTGTTTTATACAAAAACATAAAAAATCTATTATTCTATACTAACATATTGTAGAAATAAATATTAAACAATATTTTAGTTTTATTTGTGAGCTATTCTAATATTTACTCATAAAATATATGTGTAAAAGGATGGTTTTTAAATAAAATAAAATATTAATGTGTTGCACCCGAAAATACTTTTTATCATATATTTATTATTGAAATAAATATAATAGAATTTGAAATTATTAATTTCAAATCAAGAAAAAAATGTATATACTCTTAAAAAAAGGTATATATATTACTATATGCATTGAAATAAAGTAAAATGTATAGAATGATATTATTTGAAAATTTTGCCAATATAAGAAGAAATATCGTTCTTACATAATAATTAAATAATAATATGTATAGAGAACGAAAATTCTTTTCACGATACCAAAACAAAAATTAAAAAAATCCATTACAAAATCACACAATAGAAATGAAATATAATGAAAAAAAATATAATAAAGAAAGAAACATAGAAAAATTGTTGTGTATATTGTAAATGTTTTTATGTTTTGTGTATTTGTGTATAATTTTCAAATAAGAAAATATCATTTTAAACTTTTATATAATATAAAAAATATTATATAAAAAAGAAATATATATTATTCTGGTTGATCCTGCCAGTAGTTATATGCTTGTCTCAAAGATTAAGCCATGCATGTCTAAGTACAAACAAATTAAAAGTGAAACCGCAAAAGGCTCATTATATCAGTTATGGTTCCATAGATCGTTAACAGTTACTTGGATAACTGTGGTAATTCTAGAGCTAATACATGCAAAATAAACACGGACCTTTTGGAACGTGTGCTTTTATTAGGCTCAAACCAAGCGATTATTCGATCGTTATATTGGTTGAACTCTAGATAACTTGCAGATCGTATGGTCTCGTACCGACGACAGATCTTTCAAATGTCTGCCCTATCAACTTTTGATGGTAGTATCTAGGACTACCATGGTTGCAACGGGTAACGGGGAATCAGGGTTCGATTCCGGAGAGGGAGCCTGAGAAACGGCTACCACATCTAAGGAAGGCAGCAGGCGCGTAAATTACCCACTCCCAGTTCGGGGAGGTAGTGACGAAAAATAACAATACAGGACTCATATCCGAGGCCCTGTAATTGGAATGAGTACACTTTAAATCCTTTAACAAGGACCTATTGGAGGGCAAGTCTGGTGCCAGCAGCCGCGGTAATTCCAGCTCCAATAGCGTATATTAAAGTTGTTGCGGTTAAAACGTTCGTAGTTGAATTTGTGCTTCATACAAGGGGTAGTACAACTATAATTGTGGTATGTACATTACCTTATGTATGTAAGCGTATTACCGGTGGAGTTCTTATATATAATTAATACAATGTATTTTTTATATATTCCTCCTATTTAAACCTGCTTCAGTGCTCTTCATCGAGTGTTGTTGTGGGCCGGTACAATTACTTTGAACAAATTAGAGTGCTTAAAGCAGGCTCCAAATGCCTGAATATTTTGTGCATGGAATAATGAAATAAGACCTCTGTTCTACTTTCATTGGTTTTTAGATCAAGAGGTAATGATTAATAGAAGCAGTTTGGGGGCATTAGTATTACGACGCGAGAGGTGAAATTCTTGGACCGTCGTAAGACTAACTTAAGCGAAAGCATTTGCCAAAGATGTTTTCATTAATCAAGAACGAAAGTTAGAGGTTCGAAGGCGATCAGATACCGCCCTAGTTCTAACCATAAACGATGCCAGCTAGCAATTGGGTGTAGCTACTACTATGGCTCTCTCAGTCGCTTCCCGGGAAACCAAAGCTTTTGGGCTCCGGGGGAAGTATGGTTGCAAAGCTGAAACTTAAAGGAATTGACGGAAGGGCACCACCAGGAGTGGAGCCTGCGGCTTAATTTGACTCAACACGGGAAAACTTACCAGGTCCGAACATAAGCGTGTAAGACAGATTGATAGCTCTTTCTCGAATCTATGGGTGGTGGTGCATGGCCGTTCTTAGTTCGTGGAGTGATTTGTCTGGTTAATTCCGATAACGAACGAGACTCAAATATATTAAATAGATGCTTTCAGGATTATGGTGTTGAAGCTTATATAGCCTTCATTCATGCGTTCATCTTGAATGTACAAGTGTTTGAATGTGTTTATATAAGTGGAGTCGTACCTGTTGGTTTGTCCCATTATAAGGACACTAGCTTCTTAAATGGACAAATTGCGTCTAGCAGTAACGAGATTGAGCAATAACAGGTCTGTGATGCCCTTAGATGTCCTGGGCTGCACGCGCGCTACAATGAAAGTATCAACGTGTATTTCCTAGACCGAGAGGTCCGGGTAAACCGCTGAACCACTTTCATGCTTGGGATTGTGAACTGAAACTGTTCACATGAACTTGGAATTCCCAGTAAGTGTGAGTCATTAACTCGCATTGATTACGTCCCTGCCCTTTGTACACACCGCCCGTCGCTACTACCGATTGAATTATTTAGTGAGGTCTCCGGACGTGATCACTGTGACGCCTTGTGTTTCACGGTTGTTTCGCAAAAGTTGACCGAACTTGATTATTTAGAGGAAGTAAAAGTCGTAACAAGGTTTCCGTAGGTGAACCTGCGGAAGGATCATTATTGTGTTCCTATCCGAAAAGAAAAAAAAAATAATTATATAAAAACAAAATAAAAAAAAAGAATAAAAAAGAAAAAAAAGTTTTCTTTTTGTTCTTTTCATTCAAAATGTTTTGAATTATACAATGTTTTGAATGTTTTTCTGTTTTTTTTTTTTTTTTTAACTCCTTGTAATGCATTATGACAATATATATTATATTGTGAACTTCGCATACATTGTATTTGAACGCAATAAAAAAACCTTTAAACATATAGCTGTACTTATTATTTATATAGAAAATAATATTTAATTGTGATATTTATATAAAATATTATAAATGATAAGTTAACTTGTTCACATTAACGTGTGTAATACCTTTTTTTTATGGTATTTTCTATTTGTGATTAAAAACATGTTGAAAAATTTAAAAAAAGAAAACGCACAAATAGAGAAGAAAATAATATATAAAAGGTATTACTGTTTTTGTTGACCTAAGACATGCGCAGCTGCAAATGTTTGGGTTTAAAATTACAATTTATTGAAAGATGTTTTAAACTTATGTATTAAAAATTTATTATTGATTAATTATTAATACTTTCAATAAATTAAAATTCTTTGACTTTGAATTAAAAAAATACAAAAAAATTATCACTCTAAGCGGTGGATCACTCGGCTCATGGGTCGATGAAGAACGTAGCAAACTGTGCGTCATCGTGTGAACTGCAGGACACATGAACATCGACATTTTGAACGCATATTGCGGTCCATGCTGTTATGTACTTTAATTAATTTTAAAGTGCTGCTTGGACTACATATGGTTGAGGGTTGTAAGACTATGCTAAATTAGTTGCTTATTCTTTTAGTCAATTAATAGAATTTAAGCATATGGCATATTATTGGATTGTATTTTTCAATCCATAATATTAATAGCATAAAAAGAAATATAGAAAATATATTCTTGAATACCTCATATTTGAACGAAAATTTATGATAAATGAGAATCTTAGTATTCCCATAAAAGAAAAAATTTTCAACATTATTTAAATTATATTAAATAATACATAAGAGGAATGTCTAGCATAAAATAAATTTTTATTCTAGAATTAATTCACTCTATTGTATTGAGAAAAATTTATAATAAAAAAAAATATATGATATGTGGAGGAATAATGTTGTTAATTTTATTAATTATTATATTATGAATTTTAAAAAGGGATGAAAAGATTGAATAATATTGAGTAATCAAGATATAAAAATATATTTCTTTAAAATAGCAAATAGCAAAAAAATTAAATAAAAATAAACAAATCAATCTAAAATATATTTTATACAACCTCAACTCATATGGGACTACCCCCTGAATTTAAGCATATTAATGAGGGGAGGAAAAGAAACTAACAAGGATTTTCTTAGTAGCGGCGAGCGAAAAGAAAATAGTTCAGCACTAAGTCACTTTGTCTATATGGCAAATGTGAGATGCAGTGTATGGAATATCTTAATATCTAGTATGAGAAATTAACGATTTAAGTCCTTCTTAAATGAGGCCATTTACCCATAGAGGGTGCCAGGCCCGTATAACGTTAATGATTACTAGAAAGATATTTCCAAAGAGTCGTGTTGCTTGATAGTGCAGCACTAAGTGGGTGGTAAACTCCATCTAAAACTAAATATAACCATGAGACCGATAGTAAACAAGTACCGTGAGGGAAAGTTGAAAAGAACTCTGAATAGAGAGTTAAATAGTACGTGAAACTGCTTAGAGGTTAAGCCCGATGAACCTGAATATCCATTATGAAAAATTCATCATTATAACTGTAGTATTTAATTTTAAATATTATAGTAATAGTGTGCATTTTTTTCATATAAGGACATTGTAATCTATTAACATAATAAAATATTTATCAAAAGATCATTGGTTTTTAAGTTTATTCAAATTAATTTGCTTTTAGCTTATTAACATAGAATAATTACTGATGATTTGATAAAGTGTTGATAGATTTTATTATATATAATGCTAAAATTCTTTTGAATTTTACAATAATATTATTATCATTGATTTTAATATTAATTGTATGCATTTATATGATTAACAATGCGAAAGATTCAGGATACCTTCGGGACCCGTCTTGAAACACGGACCAAGGAGTCTAACATATGTGCAAGTCATTGGGTTATATTAAACCTAATGGCGAAATTAACTTAACTGTATTAATAATGGGATTAATTTTTAATGTATTACATTATTAATTCAATCCCGGGGCGTTCCATATAGTTATGTATAATGATAATTTATTATTATTTATACCTCTAACTGGAGCGTACCTTGAGCATATATGCTGTGACCCGAAAGATGGTGAACTATACTTGATCAGGTTGAAGTCAGGGGAAACCCTGATGGAAGACCGAAACAGTTCTGACGTGCAAATCGATTGTCAGAATTGAGTATAGGGGCGAAAGACCAATCGAACCATCTAGTAGCTGGTTCCCTCCGAAGTTTCCCTCAGGATAGCTGGTGCATTTAAAAATTATGTAAAATAATCTTATCTGGTAAAGCGAATGATTAGAGGCCTTAGGGTCGAAACGACCTTAACCTATTCTCAAACTTTAAATGGGTAAGAACCTCACCTTTCTTGATATGAAGGTTGAGGTTATGATATAATGTGCCCAGTGGGCCACTTTTGGTAAGCAGAACTGGCGCTGTGGGATGAACCAAACGTAATGTTACGGTGCCTAAATTAACAACTCATGCAGATACCATGAAAGGCGTTGGTTGCTTAAAACAGCAGGACGGTGGACATGGAAGTCGTAATCCGCTAAGGAGTGTGTAACAACTCACCTGCCGAAGCAACTAGCCCTTAAAATGGATGGCGCTTAAGTTGTATACCTATACATTACCGCTAAAGTACATGATTTATAATACAATTTCGGTTGGATTATAAATTTTGAAACTTTAGTGAGTAGGAGGGTACAATGGTGTGCTTAGAAGTGTTTGGCGTAAGCCTGCATGGAGCCGCTATTGGTACAGATCTTGGTGGTAGTAGCAAATAATCGAATGAGACCTTGGAGGACTGAAGTGGAGAAGGGTTTCGTGTGAACAGTGGTTGATCACGAGTTAGTCGGTCCTAAGTTCAAGGCGAAAGCCGAAAATTTTCAAGTTTTAATGAAATGAAATGAATGAATTTTTATTCCATAGTAATTAAACACTTGAATAATTTTGAACGAAAGGGAATACGGTTCCAATTCCGTAACCTGTTGAGTATCCGTTTGTTATTAAAAATGGGCCTTGTGCTCATCCTGGCAACAGGAACGACCATAAAGAAGCCGTCGAGAGGTATCGGAAGAGTTTTCTTTTCTGTTTTATAGTCGTACTACCATGGAAGTCTTTCGAAGAGAGATATGGTAGATGGACTAGAAGAGCATGACATTTACTGTTGTGTCGATATTTTCTCCTCGGACCTTGAAAATTTATGGTGGGGTTACGCAAACTTCTCAACAGGCCGTACCAATATCCGCAGCTGGTCTCCAAGGTGAAGAGTCTCTAGTCGATAGAATAATGTAGGTAAGGGAAGTCGGCAAATTAGATCCGTAACTTCGGGATAAGGATTGGCTCTGAAGATTGAGATAGTCGGGCTTGATTGGGAAGCAATACCATGGTTTATGTACTCGTTCTGGGTAAATAGAGAATTTCGATTCTTGTTCCCCGGATAGTAGTTACGTAGCCAATTGTGGAACTTTCTTGCTAAAATTTCTAAAGGATTTATTATTGTATAGATACTTTTTAAATTATAACGATTATCAATTAACAATCAATTCAGAACTGGCACGGACTTGGGGAATCCGACTGTCTAATTAAAACAAAGCATTGTGATGGCCCTAACGGGTGTTGACACAATGTGATTTCTGCCCAGTGCTCTGAATGTCAAAGTGAAGAAATTCAAGTAAGCGCGGGTAAACGGCGGGAGTAACTATGACTCTCTTAAGGTAGCCAAATGCCTCGTCATCTAATTAGTGACGCGCATGAATGGATTAACGAGATTCCCTCTGTCCCTATCTACCCATTCGTTGTTTGGATTCCGACGCGAATAGACGTGCGTGCGCATCGTTGTGATTAGTAATTTTCGGTGATTTTTCGGTATTTTCTTTTGAGCGATATTTGTTTACGCGTTAGCATAAGCACCGTTGCTTGTCGAGTGTGTGAAATTGTTGCTACAATTTCTTGCGGAATTTCGCTTTGTGCGAGTATTCGCGTTTTGTTGTTAGTGCTCGGGTACGTGACCGCGAGTGTGTTTTTTCGTGCAAGGGCACAATTGGCGCGTTTTTTGGGCATTTTTCGGTGGAATAGCGGTAAGTACATATTTTTTAATATTGTGTACAGTACCTTAGGTGCTACCGCAACGTGGTCGTTCACGTTGTTGTTGGTGGGGGACTTTTTGCATAGCCCCAGTTTAGTGCCGTATTGTTGGTATTCTTTGCCGGCAGAGTCGCCTATTTGGAGTGTTGTGTTGGGCATCTGGTGTTCAGTTGGCCAGTTTCAGCAGGTTTCGAGCAGGATTGCTCAAAAGGTACCAGCGTCTGTCCAGTGTCGAAGTGAGTGTACCGTGTGCAGACAAACGGTCGTAGCAGTGTGCGTTTAACCCACGGATCGGTTCGGTCCAGCGCCACATCGGTCGACTCGCGGCCGTTACGGGGACATTGATCCGTCCGGCGGTCAATTTGAGTGACCTCTGTCCAGGCCTTTTGGCTGGAGTTGTGGGCTGTACCCTAGCGAGAACGCATTAATCGTCCGCTTGGGTCGTCGCTGCTATAGAGCGGGTCTGCGCTAGAGATACTTTCTCCAGCGCGTTCAGTTGCACGTACTTGGCGAGCGGCTGTTTTCGGCATCTGTTGAACTAGTGCCATCTGCGTCAGTGGTAAGTTCGGCGGATCAGCCTACCAAAGGGCGTCCGAAGGCAAGAATGCCTCCACCACGGAGGAGGAGGGTTAAAT
The DNA here is from genome assembly GCF_042242935.1 of Bactrocera oleae. Classification (NCBI taxonomy): domain Eukaryota; kingdom Metazoa; phylum Arthropoda; class Insecta; order Diptera; family Tephritidae; genus Bactrocera; species Bactrocera oleae. Next base: position 160,997 of record NW_027212754.1, on the reverse strand, counting down.
CCCTCGCTGGGAGTGAGGAGTCCGGTCCATCGGTGGTAACGGTGGACACTTCGGGAGACGAGGCGGTGAGGCCATCGGTGAGGTCCCCGCCACGGCGGAAGGCGCGTTTGGGGTCGCCGGCAGAAACGGGGGGTGATGAGGGCGGGAGCGGTAGTGGTAGCGGTTGCGATAACGGTGACACCGCTGAAAAAGCGGCTGTTCACCCCGCAAAGTCGGGCGAGGGCGAAGTGGGTGTTGCGCGCGTTGATACGGGCGCGAAGAAAACGGGCGCTAGCAAAACGAGCGCGAGCAATACGAGCGCGAGCAAGGGCGGCGCGAGCAACCGTGGTGCTCTTAAGGGGGGTGTTGTTGTCGGGGGTGGTGCGGTTAGCCATGTCGCGGCTATTAAGAAAATTTCGGCGGAGCTAAGCGAAGTAGTTTTTGGGGCCGAAAATTTCGCTATAGGGACCGCGAAGGGGCTGATGGAGCTTGCCTCGAAATACGAGGCACTTCTGATGACGGTAGTAACCGAGAATGCCCATCTTCGTGGTCAAGTTGACGCCCTTAGAGGAGGCTGTGGAGGACACTCCTCGCCGCCGAGCAGGTCAATGCCGGCTCCATCGGCACCGATGCCTCCGCCCCCAGCAACTGTACTGGAGGCGATTGCACCGGTGGCGCAGAAGCCTGTTGAGACCTGGTCAGTTGTGGTTAGGAGTAAGGGGCCTGCAGCTTCCTCTGAGGAAGTCATTAAAAAAGTTGTTAAGGAGGTGGGTCCTTCCCTGGGGGTAAGGATCCACGAGGTTAGGCCAATTAAGGGTGGTGGGGCGGTTATCCGCACTCCCTCTGTTTTAGAGAGGGAGAAAGTTGCGATGAACGCGAAATTCGGGGAGGTGGGGTTGGACGTGACTGTCAACCGGAAGTTGGGTCCTCGGGTTGTAGTCCAGGGGGTTCACACGGAGATCTCCCATGATGAGTTCATGGAAGAGTTACTCCGGCTGAACCTTCAGGATTTTAGCCCGGCGTCCCAGAGGTCAGATGTGAGGATGGTCAGTCGTCCCTGGAAGGTGGCCCCTGATGGTAGCACCAATGTCGTCCTTGAGGGTACGGACAAAATGATGTCCGCCCTCTTGGAGGCAGGTAGGTGCTACATCAAGTGGTTCTCCTTCCGGGTGCGACCGGATAGCCCCGTTGCTGGCTGCTTCCGGTGTATGAGTTTCGACCATAGAGTGGCTGTGTGTAGGGCCAAATCAGATGTCTGCCGGAGGTGCGGTCAGGAAGGCCACAGAGCTGCCAGTTGCGTCAATGCACTCCATTGCCGCAACTGCGCATTCAAGGGTAGACCAGCTGGGCATCTTATGATGTCCGCTGTCTGCCCGATATACTGTGGCATTGTTGAGCGCGCCCTCGCCAGACACTGATGGGGGGGATTATACAGTTAAACTGCCAGGGGGCGTATGCCGTAATGTGTGAATTGGGGGGGTGTATGGCTGAGGGGAGGTGCGGCATTGCCTTACTCCAGGAGCCCTACGCCACCAATGGTGTGGTTCGGGGTCTTCCTGGTAGTTTCAAGGTCTTCACGGACCTTGGGGCTAATGCTGCAATTGTTGTGAGTGATCCCAACTACGATTGTGTAGTTGTGGATTCCTCACAACTGGGTGTATGTGTCGCGATAGAGGGGGAGTTCGGTAGGCTGATTGTAGCTAGTTTGTACTGCAAATTTAGCGAGCCCCTAGAGCCCTACCTGGGCTACATGGATAAGCTACTACTACTTGCGAGTAGTAGCCCATTTATCCTAGGGCTGGATGCGAATGCCTCGTCTTCGATGTGGTTTAGTAAGGTATCCCGGCATTCGTCTGGATATCAAAGCCACAGTCGAGGCGAGGCATTAAGTGAATGGGTGGTGGCTAAAAACCTCCACATTGTGAATGAGCCGAGTGAATGGTACACGTTTGATGGGCCTGGGGGCGTGAGTGACATTGACGTGACGCTTATGAATCAGGCAGCAGATAGGGCGTTCGTAGCTAGATGGGAGGTTAAGGGAGGGTGGGGATTGAGTGATCATAATTTGATCCAAATTATGGTTACTCCCAAATCCCCTCCCTCGCTGTATGAGAGTCCATTGCGGCGATGGCGTACCTCTGGTATCGACTGGAACCAATATGGACGATCTGTCAGGGAAGCGGTATTGGGTATACCGCTTAGAGCGTTTGAGGATTTGGGGGTTGATGAGCAGGTTGCTCGTCTTTATGAGGTAGTGTGGGGGGTTAATGATAGGGTACTTAGAAAGTGTGAAAGTTTTATCGTTAGGAAAATTAAGTGGTGGACGCATGAGTTAACCTTGAAGAGGAGGACTGTCAGGCGATTGAGGCGAAAGTTTCAACGCGCTCGGCGGTCCAATTCTGACAGGCTGTCCCAGCTTAGGCATGAACTTAGTTGTGCTGCTAGGGAATATAAGGATATGTTGGTAAAAGTTAAAGAAGAGGAGTGGAGGAGTTTCGTGAGTGAGAATAGGGACGACCCGTGGGGTCAGGTCTATAGGATCTGCCGGGGTCGTAAGAGGGAGGACGTTACCTCTCTTCGCGTTGGTGACACTATGTTATCAACGTGGAGAGAGTGTGCGGGGGCTTTGTTAGGAGCGTTCTTTCCTAGGGCGGAGGTTCAGGTACCTCAAGCACAAGAGGTACCTGTCCCTCCATTAGACGATGGAGAGTTGGGGTACGCCTTTGGCCTGGTCAGGTCTAAACGGTCCCCAGGTTTTGATGGTTTGAACGGAGAGATGTGCAAAAGCTTGTGGAAGTTCATTCCGGAATACTTGGAGGCCATTTATAATAAGTGCGTGTGGGAGGGTTATTTTCCACGCGAGTGGAAAATTGCTAGGGTTGTACCTCTCCTGAAGTCCCCTGATAAGATCAGGAGTGATCCTCGCTCTTATCGGGGCATCAGTCTCCTTCCAGTACTTGGAAAAGTGCTGGAAAGAGTTATGGTGGAACGGCTTCAGGAGCTAACGCGGGGTATGTGGTCGGATAGACAGTATGGGTTCAGGAAAGGACGCAGTGTAGAGGATGCGTGGTTCTACGTTCAGGGTGCTGTTAGGGAGAATGTCAACAAATATGTCCTTGGCATATTTGTTGACTTCAAGGGGGCATTTGATTACCTAAGCTGGGATCGAGTGTTGCAACGGCTGGAGGAGCTTGGCTGTCCGGAAATTACTCTTTGGCGGAGTTACTTTTCGGACAGAAAAGCCTCTCTAGTCGGAATGAATGGGAGTGTGGAGATCGGAGTGGTTCGTGGCTGCCCGCAGGGATCCATCTGCGGTCCATATATTTGGAACCTCATGATGGACTCTCTGCTTGGACAGCTCGAACCCCTCTGTAAATGTTGTGCGTATGCGGACGACCTTCTCCTTCTGGTTGAAGGTCGATCGCGATTTGAGTTAGAGCGGGCGGGAGGACAATTTTTAGAAATTGTAAATAGTTGGGGTTTAGGTGTGGGGGTTGACATATCGATGGACAAAACGGTGACAATGCTGCTTAAGGGCAGATTGTCTCCGGTTCGTCCACCGATTGTCCGTGTGAATGGGGTCAGCATCAGGTATGTGACGCAAGTCAAATACCTGGGGCTGACCATGAGTGAAAGAATGTGTTTTACTCCACACTTGGCGAATTTGAAGGAGCGACTGCAGGCGGTCGTAGGCAAAGTGCGACGCATCTTGAGGAGCGATTGGGGCCTTGGACGCCGTGCTGTTCGCACCATATACCGTGGTCTATTTGTGGCTTGTGCCACTTATGGAGCCGCAATATGGTGGGAAACAGCGATGACGGTCTCTGGTCGCCGAAAACTCCTCTCGGTGCAACGTTGCATGATGCTTGCATGTTTGCCTGTATGTCGCACCGTTTCAACGGATGCGATGCAGGTTTTACTAGGTGCACCCCCTCTTGACCTGATTGTCATACAGCGTGCTGTTGCTTTCAGGTTAAGAAGGGGCTTGAGTGTGTCATTGCTGCGGAATGACTGGATTTCCGATGATGATGTGGAGAGGGAGGGGTATCTAGGGAGCAAGAGACTTCTAGATGATAGGGTTAGGAGTAGGTGGCAAGACCGTTGGGACAATAGTCCTAACGGTCGGGTGACTTATGAGTACATCCGGGATGTTAGGTTCGTTGAGGGTAACCCAGACTTCAGATTTTGTCTGAGTCTGGGTTTTTTGTTAACGGGGCATGGGCCTCTGAATGCATTTTTGCATCAGAGGCACCTTTCTGATAGGTCGGGGTGTTTATGTGGGGCGCGATGTGAAGACTGGGCTCACTTGATCGCGGAGTGCCCGATGTACTCGGACATTAGGGATCTAGGGGGTATGGGGATTAGCTGGACTGATGGACGGTTAGATGTTAGCGGTGTGATCTCCACTAGTCGGAATGCCGAACAGTTAGGGTCGTTTGCGCGTGAATTGTTTAGGCGGCGGAGGCGTTTAACTGTGAGTTAGGGTTAGCTTCTTGTGTGAAAGGTGTGTGAGTGTAATGTGCGTATGGGGTTCAACCCTTGGTTACCAGTCCAGAGCTGTATGGAGGCTCAACTGGTAGTAGCTTCGGCTACGAGGTCTGACCGGAGACTTAATTCTGGTACCACGGGGAGCAGGGGCCCTTGGAGTTCGCTCCAACCTGCTCGTGCGGACTGGCCCTTCGGGGAGTATCGTGGTGGTTGTGGTTTATACCCAAATGCGGGAAGAACTGACGTTTTGTCAGTTCAATGTGGAGTTGCATTGCAACCGGGTGCCGGACCCAAAGTACGGCAGAGGTTTTAGATAGGCCTCGAACCTTACCAAGGTGTGTAGTGTGTCCATTCCACACTACCAATCGGTACTGAAATATGCCTAGCATTTTCGGGGCGCTGATCAACGCATTGTATTGATACGCTGTGCTTTTGAGCGCCGTGAGATAAGGCCGTCGACGGCAGGTACTCACGTTAAACACACCGGACGTTGTCCCTATCTACCATTCGTTGTTTGGATTCCGACGCGAATAGACGTGCGTGCGCATCGTTGTGATTAGTGATTTTCGGTGATTTTTCGGTATTTTCTTTTGAGCGACATTTGTTTACGCGTTAGCATAAGCACCGTTGCTTGTCGAGTGTGTGAAATTGTTGCTACAATTTCTTGCGGAATTTCGCTTTGTGCGAGTATTCGCGTTTTGTTGTTAGTGCTCGGGTACGTGACCGCGAGTGTGTTTTTTCGTGCAAGGGCACAATTGGCGCGTTTTTTGGGCATTTTTCGGTGGAATAGCGGTAAGTACATATTTTTTAATATTGTGTACAGTACCTTAGGTGCTACCGCAACGTGGTCGTTCACGTTGTTGTTGGTGGGGGACTTTTTGCATAGCCCCAGTTTAGTGCCGTATTGTTGGTATTCTTTGCCGGCAGAGTCGCCTATTTGGAGTGTTGTGTTGGGCATCTGGTGTTCAGTTGGCCAGTTTCAGCAGGTTCTGAGCAGGATTGCTCAAAAGGTACCAGCGTCTGTCCAGTGCTGAAGTGAGTGTACCGTGTGCAGACAAACGGTCGTAGCAGTGTGCGTTTAACCCACGGATCGGTTCGGTCCAGCGCCACATCGGTCGACTCGCGGCCGTTACGGGGACATTGATCCGTCCGGCGGTCAATTTGAGTGACCTCTGTCCAGGCCTTTTGGCTGGAGTTGTGGGCTGTACCCTAGCGAGAACGCATTAATCGTCCGCTTGGGTCGTCGCTGCTATAGAGCGGGTCTGCGCTAGAGATACTTTCTCCAGCGCGTTCAGTTGCACGTACTTGGCGAGCGGCTGTTTTCGGCATCTGTTGAACTAGTGCCATCTGCGTCAGTGGTAAGTTCGGCGGATCAGCCTACCAAAGGGCGTCCGAAGGCAAGAATGCCTCCACCACGGAGGAGGAGGGTTAAATCCCTCGCTGGGAGTGAGGAGTCCGGTCCATCGGTGGTAACGGTGGACACATCGGGAGACGAGGCGGTGAGGCCATCGGTGAGGTCCCCGCCACGGCGGAAGGCGCGTTTGGGGTCGCCGGCAGAAACGGGGGGTGATGAGGGCGGGAGCGGTAGTGGTAGCGGTTGCGATAACGGTGACACCGCTGAAAAAGCGGCTGTTCACCCCGCAAAGTCGGGCGAGGGCGAAGTGGGTGTTGCGAGCGTTGATACGTGTGCGAAGAAAACGGGCGCTAGCAAAACAAGCGCGAGCAAGGGCGGCGCGAGCAACCGTGGTGGTCTTAAGGGGGGTGTTGTTGTCGGGGGTGGTGCGGTTAGCCATGTCGCGGCTATTAAGAAAATTTCGGCGGAGCTCAGCGAAGTAGTTTTTGGGGCCGAAAATTTCGCTATAGGGACCGCGAAGGGGCTGATGGAGCTTGCCTCGAAATACGAGGCACTTCTGATGACGGTAGTAACCGAGAATGCCCATCTTCGTGGTCAAGTTGACGCCCTTAGAGGAGGCTGTGGAGGACACTCCTCGCCACCGAGCAGGTCAATGCCGGCTCCATCGGCACCGATGCCTCCGCCCCCAGCACCTGTACTGGAGGCGATTGCACCGGTGGCGCAGAGGCCTGTTGAGACCTGGTCCGTTGTGGTTAGGAGTAAGGGGCCTGCAGCTTCCTCTGAGGAAGTGATTAAAAAAGTAGTTAAGGAGGTGGGTCCTTCCCTGGGGGTAAGGATCCACGAGGTTAGGCCAATTAAGGGTGGTGGGGCGGTTATCCGCACTCCCTCTGTTTTAGAGAGGGAGAAAGTTGCGATGAACGCGAAATTCGGGGAGGTGGGGTTGGACGTGACTGTCAACCGGAAGTTGGGTCCTCGGGTTGTAGTCCAGGGGGTTCACACGGAGATCTCCCATGATGAGTTCATGGAAGAGTTACTCCGGCTGAACCTTCAGGATTTCAGCCCGGCGTCCCAGAGGTCAGATGTGAGGATGGTCAGTCGTCCCTGGAAGGTGGCCCCTGATGGTAGCACCAATGTCGTCCTTGAGGGTACGGACAAAATGATGTCCGCCCTCTTGGAGGCTGGTAGGTGCTACATAAAGTGGTTCTCCTTCCGGGTGCGACCGGATAGCCCCGTTGCTGGCTGCTTCCGGTGTATGAGTTTCGACCATAGGGTGGCTGTGTGTAGGGCCAAATCAGATGTCTGCCGGAGGTGCGGTCAGGAAGGCCACAGAGCTGCCAGTTGCGTCAATGCACTCCATTGCCGCAACTGCGCATTCAAGGGTAGACCAGCTGGGCATCTTATGATGTCCGCTGTCTGCCCGATATACTGTGGCATTGTTGAGCGCGCCCTCGCCAGACACTGATGGGGGGGATTATACAGTTAAACTGCCAGGGGGCGTATGCCGTAATGTGTGAATTGGGGGGGTGTATGGCTGAGGGGAGGTGCGGCATTGCCTTACTCCAGGAGCCCTACGCCACCAATGGTGTGGTTCGGGGTCTTCCTGGTAGTTTCAAGGTCTTCACGGACCTTGGGGCTAATGCTGCAATTGTTGTGAGTGATCCCAACTACGATTGTGTAGTTGTGGATTCCTCACAACTGGGTGTATGTGTCGCGATAGAGGGGGAGTTCGGTAGGCTGATTGTAGCTAGTTTGTACTGCAAATTTAGCGAGCCCCTAGAGCCCTACCTGGGCTACATGGATAAGCTACTACTACTTGCGAGTAGTAGCCCATTTATCCTAGGGCTGGATGCGAATGCCTCGTCTTCGATGTGGTTTAGTAAGGTATCCCGGCATTCGTCTGGATATCAAAGCCACAGTCGAGGCGAGGCATTAAGTGAATGGGTGGTGGCTAAAAACCTCCACATTGTGAATGAGCCGAGTGAATGGTACACGTTTGATGGGCCTGGGGGCGTGAGTGACATTGACGTGACGCTTATGAATCAGGCAGCAGATAGGGCGTTCGTAGCTAGATGGGAGGTTAAGGGAGGGTGGGGATTGAGTGATCATAATTTGATCCAAATTATGGTTACTCCCAAATCCCCTCCCTCGCTGTATGAGAGTCCATTGCGGCGATGGCGTACCTCTGGTATCGACTGGAACCAATATGGACGATCTGTCAGGGAAGCGGTATTGGGTATACCGCTTAGAGCGTTTGAGGATTTGGGGGTTGATGAACAGGTTGCTCGTCTTTATGAGGAAGTGTGGGGGGTTAATGATAGGGTACTTAGAAAGTGTGAAAGTTTTATCGTTAGGAAAATTAAGTGGTGGACGCGTGAGTTAACCTTGAAGAGGAGGACTGTCAGGCGATTGAGGCGAAAGTTTCAACGCGCTCGACGGTCCGATTCTGACAGGCTGTCCCAGCTTAGGCATGAATTTAGTTGTGCGATTAGGGAATACAAGGATATGTTGATTAAAATTAAAGAGCAGGAGTGGAGGAATTTTGTAGGGGAGAATAGGGACGACCCGTGGGGTCAGGTCTATAGGATCTGCCGGGGTCGTAAGAGGGAGGATATCACCTCTCTTCGCGTTGGTGACACTATGTTATCAACGTGGAGAGAGTGTGCGGGGGCTTTGTTA